>NW_022285627.1:0-3354 GCF_004355925.1 Anarrhichthys ocellatus | reverse complement strand
AGGTAGGACCAGGAAGAAGACATGGACGCCCTCAGGACCACAGAGGGAGATACACCTGAGTGATTCCTCCATCACTTTCTCCTGAGGTTTTCCATTCAAGGCAGGCAGCTCCACCAGAGAAACCCAACGTCCACACACCTCTCCCTGATGTTTAACACACTCTGATGAGTTGGAGACTGGATGAAGCTCTGTCTGACCTAAAATGGCCTTGGCTGCTGAAGTCTTCCCTGCTCCTGTCCTCCCACACAGAACCAGGTTTAGAGATGGTTTCATGTGGTCACACTTTGGTGTCATGATCAAACCCTCATCCTCAAATACGTCACATCTCACATGCTCTCCATTGTTCTCCTTTACAATTTGACCCAAACGTGTGAACAGCTCTGGACGTTCAAGGTTCTTCTGGTTCAGGTATCTGTATCTACACATTCTGATCAGGTCTTTTAAAGGCTGGTCTTTGTACATGCAAGCTGAACTCTCCTCTCCAGATGTTGATATCAGTATCAATGAATGATCAAATGATTGATCACCGAAGAGATTCAGGACTCTGCAGAGCTTCACTTTGAGTTCCTCAGTGAAGTCTTCAGGCTGTAGAACCAGCAGGAACACATGAGGTCCAGGATCAGAGAGACTCACACAGTGTTCTACATCTTGTCTTACTTTGTGTTGGAAGATGTTGGGAAGCAGCAGGTCTGGAGTGTTGATGACGACTACTTGTTTCTCCTTTAACTGTCCTCTGACTCTCAGACAGTGATCTGGTTCTTCCTCAGTGTTGAACTTAGTCTCTCTCAGTATGAAGTTCCCCACTGAACTCCTCTCAGACCAGCTGTTCCCCAGCAGAACAACCCTCAGCTCAGACACTGAGAAGACAAACTGAATTAGTAAAAAACTACTTTTCAAATTCAAGAACCAACATGAAAACAATAAAACTAGAAAGATTAAAGGTGGACTAGAGTGAATGTGTCAGCTGTTATAATCTATAAACTTGAACATTAACCAGTGACCATCAGCTGTAAACACTGGAATCACATTATAATGAACACAAGAATGTTTCTGACTCAGTTCAGCTTAACTCACTGTTAGGAGGCAGGAGTTCATAGCTGCTGCTTCTCTTCACAGGCTGCAGATCATCTGAGACTGTAAGAATACAGAACGTTGATTCATTCACACATTATTAATTAAAGAGACACTGTTTCAGGAACGATGACTGGCTGTTGATTCTTTTGTTTTCTTGATTTTACATGTTTACTAGAGAGAGAGAACAGACAGAACTCAGATTAAAGCAACACAAGGAGAAGACTGAAGAACAACATGGTGCATCTGAGAACATTTGAGTTCAGATTAACCAGAACTGATAAAACAATATGAAGGTTCACTACACCAAGAGCTCTGCAGCAACCCTGAGAAATGATATTCAATTGATTAATATATATATATTTGAAGTTTTTGAAGGCGTCCTGAATTAAGTCAAATGTTAAATTCTGTTACTTTAACTAATTATTGTGTTTGATAACTGAAGCTGAGTGCCGTCACTTCCCTTCACCTTTTTACACCAATTCATGGGTCTATGGTTCATAATTGTTTGTTATTCATTATATATTTATTAATTATTACTTACAGTATTAAATCTGTTACTAGAAACAAGGCTTCACTCATGTCTCATTGATATTAGTTCATGAATCAATGCTGTTGGTCACCTTTATGTGTCTCTGTGAGTATTACAAATATTAACCAATGAAAATGATTAAACAGCTCGTGTACTCTATGAGGTGCCGTGAACACTGAGAAGACAAAGTTTATAATGAAATGAAGGCCTGGTAGAACAGCTGGTTTAATTCCCTGCAGTGTTGGAGACGTTCTCTTCAAAGGGAATACGACTAAAAGTCTTCCTCACAGACAAGATGAGCAACGTCAACTCCTTAAAACTGGAGTCAGTGTTTAAGGATAAGACTGCTGATATCTTATCATTGTCATCAGATCAACAACAAAGAGATTCTTTTAAGAAGTAGCTCCATCAGAAGCCTGATGTACATAAATACGGGCTGTAGGTAGAAGTGTCTTATCTGTCTTAGTGAGATCTTTTTGAACCTCTTTAAATGTTTGATAAATGTCAATAAAAATGAACGTTACAACAAAACGTTTCAACAAAAATACTTTTTGTGTTGTTTGTTCTGTGATGTCATCAGCTGCTCCATCAACACAACCGAGACTTTAGAGAAAAAGCAAAGAGGAAAATCCACCAGCCATGAAGTCATTTTTATGAATCTGAAGAAAGAGAAAGATAATTTAGCACCTGGTTCTGTAAGGAAAACCTAAATCTGAGGCAGCGAGAGCTCTCAGTTCTGTGGGCGAGGTTTGTCACTTTGAGGTTGGATGGAGCTCAAATTGTAGCGACCTACAGCGAGTCGATCACACGGAAGACATGGAGAACTTGTAATGTCCCACTTTCCTTCTGTGAATCTTAAGCTGAGTTTGAGCTTTGTACTTTGTAGTACTCTTGAATCTGGGAGCTTGATCACTGCAGACTTTACAGGTGGTTCCCTCAGTCTGTCACACGTTGGAGATTCATTCTGATTCGATCCAGTTTCACTTACGGTCAGGAGGCAGGAAGTCATAGCTGCTGCGCCTCACACGCACATGCTTTGGTATACTACAAGGACAGACATGTATGTAGGCCGGGTTATGATGATGTAATAACTACTTTAACGTGTCTCTCTCTACAGCAATGCCAACAGGTAACCGTTAAACCAGTTGAGGGATGTGGTCTATAGGTTCACTAAGTCTTTCACCATCTTTATTGAACATAACAATAATCAGTCACACTCTACCAGCTGAATGTGTGAAACAGAGCTCAATGAGAGAGACAGAGTTTGTGCATGTTAGTTATTTAAAGCTTGACTTTACTCACCAGATGTTTCAGCCATGCTGTCTCTCCAGAGAACCTCAGAGAGACATTCAACCACGGGAGGAGCGGCTCACTGAGGAACAAAATACAAACACATTCAAACATCTACTCTCCTGAAGGAGCAGGAGAGAAACCTTTAAGATGTGTAACAATATGTTCCTTAATGTACATGAGAGGCTATTCAGATAACAGTAAATATAAAGTAACGTCTCATTTATTCATGTTACACTTTACATTTTAGAATATTGGAACATTTAAAAAATGAAAACATGTTTGACAGAAACAGAAGATGGTGCGTTCTGTATGTAACAGTTTGAGATGAATCAGTAATCGTTGTATTTGTGTTGTCGCTGAAATCTGAAGTCGGGTTTCTTTGTACCTTCGTCTTCATCACTTATGAACCAGAAGAACAACTCCAGTAGAAGGATTCAATAAAAACATCTTTTTTAATT
>NW_022285626.1:0-3355 GCF_004355925.1 Anarrhichthys ocellatus | reverse complement strand
CGCCCCCTGGTGGACACTAGAGAGAATGCAGCTTTAAGACGTGAAGCTTTGGCTTCACTTTAAAGAACTGGAGGTTTGCTACCTGATCAAAACAAGACATTTGAAGACTTTGTCATTTTAACAAAGCAAACATTGGGCCTCAAGCAGGAACAACTTGTACGAACAGATTTGTTATTTAGCGGCTTGTACGAGTCATTTAGTACATAAGTTACGATTGGTGATAAGAGTTCTGGTATCGATTAAATCCTAACGATACGCGTCCTTATTGAGGACACACACATATTGTTCAGGGAGCTGGACTCCCACACTCACCTTGGCCTTGCCCTGGAAGTTGAAGGTGAGGACGTATTCTCCGCGCCGCGTCTCGCTCTGGCGAACCAGGAAGACTCCGTGGCTCGCCGGACCTCCGGCCAACACCAGCTGAGCGGCCTTGAGGCGGGACAAGGTGCCGTGGAACCACTGACACTCGCTGAGCGGGTGCTCCACCGCCTCCGCAGGGGTCACCTCCGAGAACAAGAAGGAGCCTGGACGAAGGTGGATGGAACATAGACACTTTAGAGTGAAATAAAGTTTCACTGACTCAGTAGAACATTTTATTATTTATTTATTATACTATATTGATCCCTTTAAGGGGGAAATTTGTCTCTGCATTTGACCCATCCCTGTATATAGGGATGGGTGGAGCCCTGGTTCAGTGTATTGCTCAGGTACACTTCGACACGTGTCACATCCCAGTCGAGGATCGAACCGCTGACCTTCCGGTTGCCAGACAACCCTCTTAACCCAGTGAGCCACGGTTGCCCCGAAAATGTGTTTCTAGTCTCTGATCTCTGATCATGTTTCATTGTAAACAACCAATCAGTGTTTAGACCAACAGGAGGAGAGCTAGTAACGTTAGCAGCACCGCTAACAGCTAACCAACAGAGGTTCACTTCATTTACATTATGATGCCTTCAGGCTCTGCTCAGTGAACATGAGTTCTGGCTGAAGGTACATTATAACGTTATCATGATGTGGTCACATGTCATCTGTAAAATGTAGTTTTGGTGATGAACTTGAATAAATCCAGTAGTTTGAAGGAGATGTTTTCACGTTAATATGAAACAGATATTGGAGATGAATTATGATGTTTAACTTCATAACACGAGCTCTAAGAACATTATTATACTTCATTAAACATAATAATGACGATACAAACCCCCTATAAATGACTATAGGGGGTATAACGTTTAGTATTTCTGATGGTTTACAGACTTCAGAGAGATTGAAATAAGTTTTCATAGTTTTAAATGAAAAGTACCTGTGGTGTCTGGCGTCTCAGCAAAAGGTGTGCAGAGACTGACTCCGCCTCCGCCTAGAATCCGGCCGTCTGGTTCGTCGAGAGGGGCTCGAGGTGGCAGCTCCGGTGGGAGAGGATCCATCAGAGGGGAGGAGCCTCCGATTCCTCCGTAACACACTGACAAGAAGTTAGTAAGGAGATAAAAACAACACAGAGATGTTAACTGTTACGTCGACAAGCCGAGGATGAAGTAGTTTCAAACTAAAAGTCTCACAAGCAGGATTCAGAGTCATGAATCTGGGAATGTAACACGGCAAAAGAGAGTATATCCTCTGATAACGCCACGTTAAAGGGGCCGTTGTGACTGTATTTATCTGGGGTTCCACAGGGATCAATCATTAGACCACTGCTTCTTTAACTCATACGAGCTGCTGTTGAAGGGTTCAGATTCACTCAACAACACCAACAGGTGGAGGCAGCAGTAGACCAGCAGCTCCTGTGTCCTGAGAAGTTAAATCTCTGTTTGAGTGAATGGAGTCCGGTGACTTTAAAATCAGAAACGGTTTTAATAGACATGATTTAAGAATAGAAAATATATAAATTTACTACATTACTGTGTATAAGTACCTCATACAGACATTCATTAAATAAGGTTGTAAACTTCCAGAAATACCTTGAGAGAGACGGTCAACGATCTCAGCCGTCCCGCTGATGTCCAGTGGCCCCACAGAGACGCCTTCAGCGTCCTCCTGCTCACTGTGAGGACACGGTCAGTAGTTCAGTGAGTTCATGTTGTCCCACACATTCATTCATTCATTCATTCATTACCTGAGACAGATGCCGTTCCTGATGTCGCTCAGCCAGGCTCTCATCTGAATGGCGTCACGCGTCTCGATCACGTACTGTGCCGTCCCCTCCAGCTGTGAAGAAGAAGAAGAAGAAGAAGAAGAAGAAGAAAAAAAATAATTAATTAAAAAAAAATAATAATAAAATAAAATAGATGACATCACATAAAAGCCAGTCTGTAAAAATGGTTCTTAAGAAGTTAAAATAATATAATAAAATCAGCAGAATTTCTTATTCTGCTGATTTTATTTGGCGACCTTAATAAAATGTCTTGGGGTCCAGAATCTCGAGGGTATTTTGCGGGTGTTGAAAGTACTTTTTGAGGCACTTTTACTCGACTACTTGTATTTTATGCCACTGTAAACATCTTCTCCACTACATCTCATCTTAACGCTTTAGTCACTTCAGATTATTAATAATAAATAAATGATGTATTATTACAGACCAGCAGTATATAAAGTCATTAACAAAAGACACATTCATGCATCAATTATTATAATACAATTCTGCATAATGAGTACTTTTACTATCAGTACTTTAAGTATACTTTGCTGCTTTTGAATGCAGCTCTGCTGGAGGCCTCGGTGCATCGTTGCACATGTAGATAACACGTTTACAACACGGACTAAGTATAAAGATCAGAGTGAAGGACTTGAGAAGCGACTACCTGCAGCAGGAAGGTGTTCTCCTTGTCGGGGACCTCCAGAGCCGTGGTGCTCCTCACGTCCACCATCGAGCAGCAGGGGACAGTCAGCCGGGGCTTCGACGACTGGAGGAGTCAAACAGACAGTCACAGACAATAATAATCTGTCTTTATGATCGTTATGTGGTACAAAATGTAAACCGTACTTTAATGTTTCACACAAAACACTGGCAACGAGGCAGACCGTGGGATAATAATGAGAATATATACAGTTGTGTGAAAAAGTGTTTGCCCCCTTCCTGATTTCTTATTTTTTTGCATGTTTGTCACACTTAAATGTTTCAGATCATCAAACTAATTTAAATATTAGACAAAGATAACACAACTAACACAAAATGCAGTTTTTAAATGAAGGTTTTTATTATTAAGGGGAAAAAAAATCCAAACCTACATGGCCCTGTGTGAAAAAGTGATTGCCCCCTAAACCTAATAACTGGTTGGGCCACGCCTTAGCAGCAACAACTGCAATCAAGCGTTTGCGATAACTGGCAATGAGTCTTTTACAGCGCTGTAGAGGAATTTTGGCC
>NW_022285625.1:0-3355 GCF_004355925.1 Anarrhichthys ocellatus | reverse complement strand
ACACACACACACACACACACACACACACACACACACACACACACACTTAAATACGTTGAGCTAAACCTTTCTTATTGTGTGTTTTAGAGTTTGCCTACGGCGGACACCCGTACCCGTTCTCAGGGATCTTTGAGATCACACCCGGCGACGCCACCGAACTCGGCGAGACATTTAAGTTCAAGTGAGTGTGAGATGTTTGGTTGTTGGATTGAATCACATTCTTCTTCTCTGTTTTACAACAATGTCTTCCAGAGTACTGAGCTCAATAGTCTGAGACTTCAGAACAGGAAGGAGAGATAACCGCTTAACTTCAAATCTACAGTTCTACAGAGCGTGTAACGGTGTTCTCCGGTTACCTGAGTCACCTGCTGCATGAATAATAATGAGCGGTCTCCTCAGCGGGTCATGGACTACTGTGACGGTGCAGCTTGACTATTAATTATCACGTTTTAAACCTGCTAAATAAAGCCAATAGACTCCTTTCTCATTGCCAGGTGTCAAACCGTGAACATGTTAATGTGGTTACTTCTCTTTTAGACTGTTATCTGACTGGAGTCTGGTTTCTTTGAGGAGAGCATGTTAATTGGATGTTTTGCACGTTTATAAAGTATACTAATTGTCAGAAACCCTTGTTGGTTTTATATATTATACATTCACGTCAATGTGTAACTTAACATCGAGCTGGAAAAAGAACTAAAACGCTCGCGTCCAGCCGCGTGTCGTTTTACCAGTTACTCTATTCATCATTGTACTGGACTGCAGCATATCGTTTATGATCATGTTTTGATCCTGCATGTGAGTAAACCAGCGGTATGGATCCAGATTTCAGAAGGTCAAAGGTGTTGAGGTGAACTGGGGACATCAGAGGGCTTGTAAATGTGTGATATTTCATTCTTATTTTCTACAGTTCAGGTCTGTTGTGTTGGTCGGTTTCAATAGGTTATTTGAAATCAGCCCAGGCTCTCTGTGTTTGAGCTGCTGTGTATTACTTCTGCTCTAGTTGATCTGCCCTGTGGCTGTACACACCTACACACACACCTACACACACACACACACACACACACACACACACACACACACACACACTCCATGCAGGCCACTAGACCACAAGCATGGATCATCTGGAACAAATGTCTCCACGTCTTACTGAGGTGTCTCTTTGTCAAAAGCTCTGTAGGTCCACCACTTGGAATGATGCCCAGACTCTTTTTCTGTTAGTCCGATAGTTGCTGAGCTAGCAAAACGAATGACTAGAGTTGTTCCGATACCGACATTAGTTTTAGAAATGCCTCCGATACACCGTAAAATGCCGGATCGGCTATTGGTGAGTACGCAGGTCTATGCACCGATCTGTTATCACGTTAGCATATCATTTATCAGCTCATTTACGATGTCCAAAAAAACAATACTACCGTACCAAGTCGATGGTAACAAAATATGTAAGTACTTGTTTGTTGGGGCTAATGGCGTCCCGTCATCCCGGTAATGAAAGAACACTCCCCCGTTAATGCTACATTGTGCACAACAAATCTGTGTGAAATAAAGAGCGAGCTAGTTAGCTGTTAGCTGTTAGCAGCACAATTCAACAGATGTTGCATTGTGTAAAATCATGATGCATTCAAGCTTTATTCAGTAAAGATGAGTACAAACGGTAATAAAGGAGTATATGTTGAAGTACATGGGATTTATTGTTTTGTGTTTTTTAAGAGCTGCACATGCTCGGTACCGATCGGACATGGTGCTAGCGGAGCGTGTCACGTTAGCCAGAGCTAGCAAAATGTCATAAATTTGGCGGTATATTTTACGCTAGAAACTTTATCAAGCTAGATGATAAAAGACAGTTCTATGGCATTTATTCTCAGTTTTACAAAGAGCCATGAAACAATCATATCGCATCCGTACAGGGTTAGTAGTGTACAGATGTTAACGTGTATATTTTAATATCGATTAACGCCTGATCACTTTCCCCTCTCGTCTCTGTAGAGAAGCCATCGTCTTGGGCAGCACCGACTTCACAGAAGAAGACGTGGAGCGGATCGTGGAGGAGATGGGGAAGGAGTACAAAGGCAACGCCTACCACCTCATGCACAAGAACTGCAATCACTTCTCCTCGGCACTGTCGGAGGTAAGTACACACAGACACACACACACACTGTCCTGTTTGGACAAACGCAAAGCTGAGGTGCCACCTAGTGCTGAAACGCAACATTCATTTGTCTTTTAAGTAGAGCAGAAAGAGTGGTCCTCACTCCCCATGTGCATGTCTCTGGACCTCACCTTGGTGCATTGACAGGAGTGTGTGTATGTGTACGTGTACTTTCAATCAGCTTATCCTGGTGTGACTAATGAGCAGGGAGTCTTATAGTTAGCATCTAGCACTGAGATGGGGATTAAGACACTGATACAAGCCCAGACATGCAGCGCCAGCTGACACACACACACACACACACACACACTCTGACAGAAAACACACAGATGTAAAGACACAGAGTTAAATATGCAGACATTCACACATCCGTGGACACAAATAGATGCATCACATGGATAAGATGACACATTAAGTGAAACATAGACAGAATATGAAGTAACACTCAGCCGATACGCTGCTGCCCTCAGGACTTGATTCTCATGATGACGGTGACCTCATTGTTAAGGGAGGCAGAGGACGACATGATTGGACACGAGGCTGGTTGTTGCAGCTTCGGGAGATCGAGCGTAAAGATTAATTCTCCAGAGAGAGTCGACGCTTCAGCTCCGTGTCTCGTTACGTGTTCAGATTATCTGTCGTTCACTAATCGACCTCACATCACTCTGTGTGTTGGGCAAAGTCACCAAAACCCCAAAACTGCCTCGAAGTTCACCTCCAAAAACACCTGAAGGTGTCAAATGTGACAGAAAGTTCACACTACACGACACCACTAAAATACAACATTTACTGCACATTTAAATATCTTAACACTTGATCCATGTGGAGGATTATTGTTCATCCATGTCTCTTAACATAAAAAGAAAAAAGGCTCCACATGTTAGAAATATGAAACTATTCACATGTTCCAGCCTCTCCTCCTCTCTCCTCTCCCCTCCTCTCCCCTATCCTCTCCTATCCTCTCCTCTCCTCTCTCCTCTCCCCTCCTCTCCCCTATCCTCTCCTATCCTCTCCTCTCCTCTCTCCTCTCCCCTCCTCTCCCCTATCCTCTCCTATCCTCTCCTCTCCTCTCTCCTCTCCCCTCCTCTCCCCTATCCTCTCCTATCCTCTCCTCTCCTCTCTCCTCTCCCCTCCTCTCCCCTATCCTCTCCTATCCTCTCCTCTCCTCTCTCCTCTCCCCTCCTCTCCCCTATCCTCTCCTATCCTCTC
>NW_022285624.1:0-3382 GCF_004355925.1 Anarrhichthys ocellatus | reverse complement strand
CTCTGTGGTCATTCTGTGTCTCTTTGTAGTGTTTTTATGTCTCTCTGAGGTCATTCTGTGTCTCTTTGTAGTGTTTTTATGTTTCTCTGAGGTCATTCTGTGTCTCTTTGTAGTGTTTTTATGTTTCTCTGAGGTCATTCTGTGTCTCTTTGTAGTGTTTTTATGTTTCTCTGTGGTCATTCTGTGTCTCTTTGTAGTGTTTCTATGTTTCTCTGAGGTCATTCTGTGTCTCTTTGTAGTGTTTTTATGTTTCTCTGAGGTCATTCTGTGTCTCTTTGTAGTGTTTTTATGTTTCTCTGAGGTCATTCTGTGTCTCTTTGTAGTGTTTTTATGTCTCTCTGTGGTCATTCTGTGTCTCTTGCTGGTTGGTAAGTGTCTCTTTGAGGTGACATGTTGAAGGTGAAGCCCCCTGACAGTTTGGGCCCCTGGGCCTGAACCCTGTAGGACGGTTCAGTAAACCATCCATGACTAAACACATACTGTGAAACACAAACACCTCCAGACAGGGAGGATTTGTCCGGGCCATTTTGGTTTTCCAGCTAAATGAATAAAGAGAAATCTCACTGCGTCTGTGTTAATGTTAAACTCTAGAATCCGTCTCTTTCTTGTCTCCGGGTGGATTAGCAGACAGATCTCTCATGAATATTTCAGTGTCCTTGTGAGAGCAGAATGGTAATAGACGGGGAGACACAGAGGACGCTGTTATACATCTCACATCTCATCATCATATGTGAGAGGAAGGCTAACCTCCAAGCTAGAAAGAACAAGTCAACACTACGACACCTATAACTTTACCGTGAGAAACGTTTCAGTCGTTTGCTGAACTGCACCTTTGAAACATATTTGTCTCACTTAACTACAGTGGTAATTTAAAGTTTTATTTTATATTTATCCAGGTTTTAAGAAATATAGCTGTGACATTTGTCTCTGCTCGAGGTAAAATAAATTACATTAGCGCTGCGAACAGCATTGAGAATATTAATAATTCAACAGCAGACGACCTCGAGCAGGACGACGCTTTACACTTTGTACTTCACCCCCTAATGTTTATCAATGACTCCTTCTGTGTTACCCTGACTTTTTGAATTTTGAATGAAACTTTATTTTAATCTGATGCCTTCACGGTGAATGGAAAATCAAGAACACAGAGAGGAGTCGGGGGGGGGGGGCGTTACACAGGAAACCTCTGAAAACATCTGTTTACAAACTCTCACAGCAGTAAAAGCCTCTTTAATCCAGACGTGTGATCACTAATATCTGACACACTTAAACCGTCTCAAGCTTGTCTCAAGTGTTCCTCAATTGATTCAGAATTCTCTCTGTTTTTTTGCCGAAGAGGCAAAGAGAGAAAAACAGAGTTTTGTTGAAGAACTCAAAGTAACACGAGGTGCTTCATCTGGTCAACAGATGTGATGGTGGAGGTGAAGTTCTCCTTCAAAGGTCCATGAATGAAGGTCATCAAAGTTTATGTTACACACTCACACTTTACACACTCACACTTTATTATTACACCCCCCCCACACACACACACACACACACACACACACACACAGACTGGACCTCGTTGAGTTTGAATACCCCAGCATAGGGGATGAGATAGAAGATGAAAGAAGGTACGTAGCGAACGGGATGACGCAGAGACGAGACGAGAGGAAGCAGTTAAGATGTTTAAAGGTGTGTGTGTGTGTGTGTGTGAGTGTGAGCTCACCGTCACAGGTGTGTGTGTTACACAGAGCCTCCTCAGTGTGCAGACCGAGGCAGATGTCTCCTCCGCTGGAGGGCGGCGGGCTGCTGCAGGAGCGAGAGCGCTGGTAGTGACCGCCACCGCATCCCACCGAGCACTGGGACCAGGACGACCAGCAGGACCACGCCCCCTTTACTGGGAAGAGACGAGACGTTATTCATCATGAAGGAGAAACAAACAATAGAATAACAATATAAACATATATGAACAATAGAATAACTAGTATTTAGTGTAAATTCATTTTACTGACACCAACATGAGTTTTTAGGGGTTTAAGATTTAACAACAACTTCAAATCTGATGACTTTGCAGTTTGCTAACGATGACGTCACAGTTGACTTTGATATCATTCACATTGGACTCAATTAACACGAGAGGTGACATGAAGACTTACAAACAGCTCTGTGGTCGAGGGATTTAAACTAATAAGTCCTCTTTCTTACCGTCTGCAGGGACAGTTTCTAAAACACAAACTTTACTTTTTCAGGTCAGACATTGTGATAATGAAACTTATAATTGAACTCAGGCAAACTGTGACTTACCGACGGACACAATGTCTGCCTGCCTTTTATCTCCCTCACACACACACACACACACACACACACACACTATTCATTTCAATCTCCACTGTGATCTATATTGCCTCCGTCCTTCTCTCTAATCTCATCATCAATTACTATTTGCTGCTCATTCTCTCTTTTGTCTGTGGCCTCGTCCTTCTGTCCTCCCTCACCTGTGTCTCCGGTGAGACCGCCGGTTACTCGTGACTCTCATGGCAAACGGCTTCCTGATTGGCCGCGGGGGGGAAATAATCCAAGGCCGGGCTTCCTCAGGTCACATGGTGTCAGCGGCTAAGCTAACCGCTACGGACGCTGACGTTTAAATACAGATTGTCTTTGCAGCAACCGATCATAAATTCATAAGGTAGCACTCATTAAAATCTAATGTGTGTGTGTGTCCTCTGGTTTAATACGTGTATCCTGTCAGTGCAGCAGTCTGTGGTCAGCTGATTATGATTAGATGAAACTTCATTAGGACTCTTCCTGCACCGCTGCAGCTGCTGCTAACCGTTAGCTAATGAAGCTAATGATCCAAACAGCAGTGTTTCATTGACCTTCCTCTCTGTCTCTACCTCAGTGTGCATCTATTTTATATACTGACAGAGTTAGAAGTGTTTTATATATCATATATATATGATATATAAATATATATTATATGCAGATTTTCTGACTGAACACCAATAAATCCCTCAAGTTATTCATGAATGGACATTGTTTCTCGTGTCTTCACTCACCAGGACAGGCCTGGACGTTACAGTCCTGGTACTCCACGGGCGACCCCCGGCACGCCACGGGGGCGCTCTTCCCCTCCGGTCCGGAGCAGCTTCTGCGGCGGGTTCGGTAACCTTTAGAGCAGCTCTGAGAGCAGCTGGACCAGGTCTCCCACGAGGACCAGCCGGCACCCGCCACCCTCACCACGGGCGTCTTCAGGAGCTCCTCCACGAGCGCTGCAAGAGAGAGAGAAACCGTGGTTAGAAGTCACAAAGAACAAATATATATATACATATATATTAAATAAATAAATATAAATATTAAAATGTATTTATATATATGTAAATGTATGTATATATATATATGT
>NW_022285623.1:0-3312 GCF_004355925.1 Anarrhichthys ocellatus | reverse complement strand
CACACACACACACACACACACACACACACACACACACACACACACACTGTGTGACGGATCAGAGTCAACATTAGAGAGAATATGTGATATTTCCCAGAATGCTTCAGGGCACTCTCGTCTAAACTTGGAGCTCTCTGATATATCTGAACAGCTTCCAATCATCAATCTCTCTCTCTCTCACACACACACACACACACACACACACACACACACACACACACACACACACACACACACACGGATGACTAGTGTGTGATTGAAGCAGTTTCCTGCTCTACAGGGAAAAGTCTTAAAGGGGAATTTCACTTTTTTCATAATTAAAAAAGTCAGAAAATGATCAAATTTAAAGTGAAAAACTAAAAATGTGTTTCTTAACTTCCTGATGTGAGACATGAAGTGAGATTATTATTTTAATATAAAACTACAATCATAAGATGAGTACCTGTTAAACTTCTTCTTCTTTGATCCTGTTACTCATTAGTTTCTCTCTAAACAAGAAGAGACATATTTTCATATTAAACATGCACTTAAACACCAAGTATTTAAATACACAGAACATAATATATTATCGGGTAATTATCTCTGAGTATCACAAGTAAATAAGTCGGTAAATACAGAGATACTACAGCTGAAATACTTCACTAGAACCTCATATCTGAACCAGCTTCTGGACGGAGATCACAAGTCATGTCCACCTGATATCAGATCACCTGAGACCTGAACGCCAGAGATCCAGATCTGGTTGAAACTCAATAAAAATGTGAACACAGCTTTTCCGTCCAACCCTGAACATAAAGAGAAGAAGAAGAAAATAAAGTGTCAGAAACACTTGACGAGGTGTGTGTGTGTGTGCGTGTGTGTGTGTTTCCCCCGGCGATACCAGCTAATCTTCTTGATGAGTGCTGGGAACGACATGATCGTCACATCATCTAACAACACACACACACACACACACACACACACACACACACGCGCACACACACACACTTAGTAATTAGTAGTCTTGTGTTCTTCCTACCGAGCTGTTTCTTTGGGCTCTCAGCTGCCAATCACAGTGATTCCCTCTGTAATTCAGCAGCCAATCAGCCGCAGAGAGAAACAACGATGAGAGAGCCCTGCAGCTGCAGACAGACAGACAGAGAGACAGACAGACAGACAGACAGACAGACAGACAGAGAGAGAGACAGACAGACAGACAGACAGACAGACAGACAGACAGACAGAGAGAGAGAGAGACAGAGAGACAGACAGACAGAGAGAGAGAGAGACAGAGAAAGAGAGAGAGCGAGAGACAGACAGAGAGAGAGAGACAGACAGACAGACAGACAGACAGAGAGACAGACAGACAGACAGACAGAGAGAGACAGACAGAGAAAGAGAGAGAGCGAGAGACAGACAGACAGACAGACAGACAGACAGAGACAGACAGAGAAAGAGAGAGAGCGAGAGACAGACAGACAGAGAGAGAGAGACAGACAGACAGACAGACAGAGAGACAGACAGACAGACAGAGAGACAGACAGACAGACAGACAGAGAAAGAGAGAGAGCGAGAGACAGACAGACAGAGAGAGAGACAGAGAGACAGACAGACATGGACACATTTCATATATTAGAGTTAAATAACAAGAGGAAAAAACAGAAATGAATAAAACAAAACATAATAATAAATAGTTAACGTGACTCGCTAGGTGAAGAAAAGCCTTTAGCGTAGCATCGTGAGCTACAGGTTCAGGCGTTGTTAATGTAACACAATGTAAGAGCTCATTAATCATTGTGGTCTGTTCATGTTGTGTTAATTAAAGAGGTTTGTTAGCACGCTAACTAGAGGCTAACAGCCCACACATTATTTACACACTTAAAACAAACAGTTAAACAATTAGAGATAAAAGGGCTACTGTAAAAACTCACCGTGATCCTAACGAGCTCATATCGGTTGAGTTATGTATTAAATCATTGCAGCATTTAGCTCATTAGTCTCAAGGCTGGGTCCTCGTTAAGGCCTTCAAGCTAACGAGCTCACACAGTAAACTAATTAAATGTGAGAAAGCACACACAGACACAACACTGTTAAACAGATGTTGGTTTAACTGAGAGGAAGAGCTACCAGAACAAAGACACACACACACAACAGAGGTCCCCACAAGGCAGTGTGAAAACAGGGGTCCCCGAAACGTCAGGAAAACCAACACATAAACACACAAATGTTTCTCTGATCTGAATACAACTTGTTTATTCAGATCAGAGACTGTGACCCTCCTCTCTGACCTCTGACCTGTTGAATGTCAGCTGATCCAGATCCAGCTGTTTCCAGATCAGCCTCAAAGACGTTCTGTTGAAGAGATGCTCCACTCGAAGCTGCTTTGAACACAGTCAGAGTCCTGATGAGACAAATGTCACTGCACATGTGGTTCAGAAAGACAGACAGGCATATAGACAGGCAAACATGCAGGCAGAGAGACATAGAGAGAGAGACAGACAGACAGAGAGAGAGACAGAGACAGAGAGACAGACAGACAGAGAGAGACAGACAGACAGAGAGAGAGACAGAGAGAGAGACAGATGGAGAGAGACAGAGAGAGACAGAGAGACAGATACAGAGAGAGACAGAGAGAGAGAGAGACAGAGAGAGAGAGGTTGGACCCGAGAGCCCCCACGGGGGGCTGTTTTAGAGTGTGTAGCATTCAGCGTGTCGTAGAAAGCATTTTTCATAAAGAAATATGATTATTGCTCCAGACATATTAAATATCAAATTAACGGGAAAAGTCCGAGCAACATCATCATACCAGCCATTGTAAACACTGCAAACACAATTATACATGAACTAATATCATATCTGGAAGATATCTAGAAGATTTGCCACAATTTTGGCCAAAAATCGACGACCTATGCTCTCTCTATGGCTCTCTCATCATGGAGCAGGATCGCACATGGAGGATGAACACAAGCAGGAGGGGCACGATTCGACCCAGAAACGCACAGCGGTGTCCAAATTACTCTCTTTCAAACCGTTCAAAAGTTATGGGTATGCATGCCAACATCAGCCTCAGGTCATGAGAAAAAAAATTGGGTAAAAAAACTTACGTTTTGACAGTTTTGGCGATGAAAAACGGATTTATTCCAGACGATTTCTGCACAGCTCTGCCCACCATGTTCTGCTGCATGTCTGTGAGTGAGATCAATGCACTGGCGGAATGAATCACAAAATGGCTGACGATTCTGTGGGGTGGAGCAATCCATGTAGAGAGGGGGGTTAGCCCAGCATTTCCCGTTGGACTATCCCGCATCTAAAAATGTCTCACACGAGTAAATC
>NW_022285622.1:2169-3355 GCF_004355925.1 Anarrhichthys ocellatus | reverse complement strand
GTTTGATAGAAGTGAAAACGGCCGGCTGCAGGTGCAGAGAGTTGGTGGAGAGACTGAGATGAGGAGAACTGGTCCAGTGAACACGAGAGTCATCAAGCAGAACCACCATGAATCTAAATAAAACTGAAACAAACTCACAGACGCTCTTCTATACACATTAAAACTAAACTTATATTCTTGTCAGTTCATTCAGTCTCTTTATGAATAAACTGGGGAGGTTAGATTCTTGTTGGACCATAGCCTCTGATATTAAAAAACAATCCTTAACTGTAGCTCTAATGAAGGCTGCTTATAACACTATAACAACAGTCCAAGCAGAAACCAAATATCTATTTCATTACTTACATACAGCAATCTCTTATCAGGTATAATATAAGAACGTATTATAAAATGAATGCAAAGACACTGAATCATTATAATCCACAGTTTTATTTATAGTTTAATGTCCATGTCACATCTTTGATTAATCACCAGTTCATCTTGGAGTGAAAACTAATCTATAATTCAGTTTAATATGAAAAGTGAAGAAGAATATGCAGAAGATCAGTATCAGAAAGCAACATACACACTAAAACACTGAGTAGAGAGCTGTGAAACAGAGGAGATCTGTAGCTTCATCCAGATCTCTATCAAAGAAGCAGCTTCATTTCCACACAGGAAGTGTTGCTGAAGCTCTACTCTGAGCAGAGGTCAGGGTCCAGGGTTTGAGTGACAGGGCTCTGTCCATTCAGACTGGCCTCACAGCTCACTGAGCTCGCCTTCCTCCACTGGTTTGCAGGGAGGCTCATGGTGCTGCTCCAGCTGTAGTGGCCGTCACTCCCCAGGACCTCCAGGCTGCGTGACACCCCTGAGGAGCTGCTGCAGCCCCCCACCTTCCAGCCCAGACTCCAGGCTGAGGGGAAGCCCCCGCTGGCCAGACACACCAGTGTGGCTGTGCCCTGCTGCAGCTCCTCTCTGGAGGGGGGGAGGACGGTCAGGGTGGGCCGCACGATGCCCACTGGAGGATAGAGAGGGGAGAAATGATAAAAGAATAAGAATGAAGGCTTGTAATAAAGATAAAATAACATCCTGTTAATTTCTTATATTTGATCAAATAAAACAGAATAAGTTGTGTTCCTGTTGCACTCATAAATCACTCCGTATCAGACCATCGGCCACATGATTCAAGTGTAAATGTAACTAAAAA
>NW_022285622.1:0-2159 GCF_004355925.1 Anarrhichthys ocellatus | reverse complement strand
ACCACTGAGCACAGAGCTGACAGTAACCTCACCAAGCACAAACCTTATTGTGATCTCTGCTTCTCACCTCAAAGTATTATTTTCACAATTGTCAGATTGCAGCAGGGACGTCTTGTTCCTCAGCTTTGGTTGCTGCATTATCAGCCTGACCTTGGTTCAGTCAGACAGCTACCTCGAAGCCAATCACACCTTTTGTTTCTCATTCATGGCCTAAAACTATTTTGCTTTTGACTCTGAAGCCTTTGTGTTTAGACAAACTACTGACTGTTCTTGTGTCTCTGTCCCAAACTACAGCTTGACCTGTAATATTATTTGGTACATTCTAAGAACTTTTTAGCTTTTAGTGATTGTTGTCCCTTAAAATGTGCCGATTTACAGTGGAAGCATGCAGATGATGAAGCATACACACATCCTGAGTCACTTACATCAGATTGCCTGAGTCGGAGTTCAATCCCACGTTTCCATGTCCCTACATCTCCAGTCAGTGTCCTTAACCACTGAACCATTTCCAGCACCGATCAACCCAAAGAACCAGACCGAGGAAGAATATCGGACTGAATCTGTAGAAACTTTATCTCCATCATCTTGTAGAGAAACAAAGTTTACAGACTTCACACTGAAACGGATTCAAGCTGACATTATATATGATTCTAATTATTCTGTGTGCACTCAGTACATCTTATATATTTCTGACAGCTCAGCTGATTGAGAAGGAAATTTACAGTCTGAAGGTTGTTGGTTTGAATCCCTCCTGGACTGAATTGTCTTTTCCTCCTGTCAACCCTCAGAGGCCTGTTTCATAAAGGTTTCTCTTATTGTGAAAAGCCTGTCTTGAATGAGCCAAACAAACTGAACTAGGATCAGTCTGTTTCATGAAGACAATTCATCAATTTTCTCAGAGGAGAAAATCAGTCCGAACTGGACAAAAGCTCTCAGAGTGACACATGTTTGGTTCTTTTTTTGGAGGAAGAATGAAACTGCTGTAATGTATCAGAGCAGCAGAGGAGTTTTAACCTTCAGCTGCTGCTGATGGAGATCGCACTAATGTTTAGGGAACACTTGATGGAACTAAATTATTCAGAGATCTTTTTGATAAAAAGCAGAATCACATTATTCATTCATCCTTAAACACAACTTTGGGATGAAGCCCTGACTTTGATTGAAAATGAAAGTCTCTTTCAGGGATTGTTACCCCTTAAAAACCTTAAACCATGCAGATAATCCATTAAAAACCCTCCATAGGAAAGATAGGATTGGCTCAAATTAAAATATAACCTTAATTGGCACATTTTCTCATTTTCATTTTTCATTTTCTCTGCTGGAAGGGAACTTTATTGTATTTGATCTATAGGAGTATCCAGAGGACTCTATTGCTCCGTTTATTTTCAAACATGATCAGACCTTCTGAGTCCGTCAGTGTCATATATTGGCATACATGATATTGAGAAGAGCTAAGGACCAAATACAAAATCAATGTCATGTCAATCTGGAGTTGTTGTGAACCTGGAAAGCCAGCAGAGGGCAGACTGCGTCTAATGAGAGTAAAGGCCTTTGGGACAGTTTACAAAGACAGAACCAGCAGAGAGAAGAGGAACAGAGAGTCAGAAGCTTCTTCATGTTCTTAATCAGTCCACAGAAAGATGTAGCCTCCACTTACTCCACCTCATCTCTCCCTTTCAGTTTCACAAGGACAGCTGTGTGTTTGCCTTCTTAAATGTATTTTGCATTATTTGAATGCATCACTGCTCCTCACAGCTTTAAGTTCTCATGACACAGAAAGTCTGAACTGTTTTCATGCACTCACACTGAAAACTGCATCAGGATGAAGTTGTCAATGATTGTCATGTTGGCTTTTCTGTGTCAGGGTGAGAGATTTTGAAAATGTATCTGACATTATTGGAATATTTTATGTGTGGTTCAGTTTCTGTCCTTTTCATGTTTGGATCCGGTTTTCTTTCTGTCTTTATTTTCTTCTTAATATTATAATTTGCACTAATGCTCCATGTTGTTGAGCTATCCAACATTTCTTCTGAAGGTCACATTTCATTTTTCCCTTCAGAGACTTCTGCAAACAATTTTCTGACTCAGACTGACAAATCCAAGTCTGTCAGTCTTAGAGGGACTGTGACCATCAGCGCCACAGGGAGTTCGAATATTGG
>NW_022285621.1:2965-3356 GCF_004355925.1 Anarrhichthys ocellatus | reverse complement strand
TCCTTTATAAGACACCATGTTTGTGTGTCTGTGTGTGTGTGTGTGTGCACGTGCACGTACACGCCTCCTTTTGTGATTAATTGGAAAGCTGCATTTGCTATTGATTTTAAAATACTAAGTGTGTGTGCAGGTGCTGACGGACTGCAGTTTTAATGTACTGATTTAGATGCAGGGGAAACTCGGTGAGCACAGCATGTCTCTCTCAGATTCCCACAGGACTAATGCACACACACCCACACTGTCCCTTCCCCCTCGCCCGTATACAGACAGCACCCTTTCCCCTACACACATGGTTAGTTTTATCACGGTAATGGCTGTGTAGGGCGTTCAGTAATGGGTTGGGGGAGAGAGAGAGAGAGAGAGAGAGAGAGAGAGAGAGAGAGAGAGAGAG
>NW_022285621.1:0-2955 GCF_004355925.1 Anarrhichthys ocellatus | reverse complement strand
GAGAGAGAGAGAGAGAGAGAGAGAGAGAGAGAGAGAGAGAGAGAGAGAGAGAGAGAGAGAGAGAGAGAGAGAGCTCTGCTAAACATGAAGCCCTTTTCCAGCTCTTAGGAAGTTGTGATTGGAAGAGGCAGTGATGGTTCAAAGTTCACAGTGTTCACACACGCTGTGGATGGACTCTAACAAAAACAACCGATAACGGCATCATGCAGAGATATGGAAGGTTGTACGAGGATTCACTCTGTCCCTGATGCGCGCATGGGACGGGGTCTACTGGTGAAGTGTGACGTCAACACACATGTCATCATATCTGTACACACTTCACTGTGTGCAGAAGGTTTCTACATCATCAGGGTCACAATGACTCGTTGGGCTTTTTATTATCATAAAAGAAAAGTTGACGTCCATGATGTTAAAGTTAGTCTTTAAAGGCCGTAGCAGTTTGTGGAAATATTGGAAAAATAATCATTTCTCCCTTCAGGTTGACAAAGGGGTCGCTGTGTGAACTCAGTCCGTCAGTCAGTCAGTCAGTCAGTCGACAGAAACATAATCTACAACCGTCTTGATAATCGATTAACGGTTTCTTTCATTTTTCAAGCAGAAACTGTTTTGTGGGAGAAATCCTACAGATTGTCTGGTTAGAGTTTCTCTAATGGGAGGATCCGCTGCTTCTCTTTGTCATACATCATCGTAGAAATGAATGTCTTCAGACAACACAAGAACTATGAGGGCGTCAACTCGGGCTCTGGGACGTGGTGATTGGCGTTTCGCGCTATTTCTTTTGACACTTCACGGACCAACCCGTTAATCGAGAAAATCAGGAGCAGAGCGCTGAGGTCTCGGATGTGACCTACTCGGCCTAGTTCTGTGTCTTCGGGGGAATTTGTTTTATCGTAGGTAAAACACACAAGATAACAATTAGAAAGTGGTGAGAATAACTTGTTTGTCAATTAGATTAAAATGCTAAATGTGAATCCAGATCTGATGACGTGCGCTGTGACGATTGTTGCTTCTCAGTTGTTGCTTACATGAACCGTCCCCGTCTGTCTCGTGGAAGCAGAGTGCACGTTGGCTCGGCGATCATGTGATTACAACAGACTCGGCATCGAACAGTCAGCGTGCATCGATTGAGCACCGGACACGCCGCGAAACACGGACACACGGGGAAAGTGACAGCGTGTACTTCATCAATCAGTGGTAACTCATTAGTGTGGTGTTGGTTCTGTTTGCTAGGCGATGCCTTCCCGGCGGGCTCCAGTCCCTTCCTGTCAGGTTACCCTGGCCACTCCCCCCTGACCTCTGACCCCGCGTACAGATCGGCCAATCCCAGCGGTCTGCAGATGGCCCAGCTCTGGGCTTCACACGCTCACGAAGGTAAGTCACCGCTCGCCTCAACGGACATTTCCGCTCCTCCTCTTCTTACTTTCACAACGTTTCTCCCGGTGCGCTCCTGTCCAAAGCCCAGGAGGCTCCTCCCTCTGGTTCCTCGCTGCTCCATTTCTGTCTCTGGGCTGCTGCTGGCTCGGTCCTATATGCGTCCCGTTTTCCTCTGTCCTCCACCCGTCTCTTACTTTCGGCTGTCATGCGTTACTGTAATCTATCGTCCTCTCTCTTGTTCTTCCTGTCCAACTTTCTGTCTTTCCCCTCTCTGTAGCTCTCCTGTCCCACTTTCCTACAACGTCTCCCTCCTGAACTAGCTTATGAACACACTTTTAGACACACAAATGTATTTATACGTCTCTGTGTGTTCTGTCCTCTCCGTGGACCTCTGTTGTCTCTCTTCGGTAAGCGATTGAATCTCCGTTCCCCTCGCTATTCCCTCCCGTCCTTCTGTGTCTCCTTATCAAGTCTCGCTGGAGAAGAAGGTCAGATAGGAGGGAACTTCTATCCCGCAGTGTATTTTGACACGGTAAAAGGAGAAGGACAATGAATTCTATTATGGGTTCATTATAAAACCGACTGCTTCACCCGTGTGACAGTGCTTCTCCAAACACAGCAGATTGTGTGTGATTAGGTATTTAAGATTTGGTCTCGATCTTACTGCCTTCGCTTCAGCAGCGGTTCAAGGTTCAATCACGATATAACGTGTGAAGTAGTTGTTTTAAGAGGTGCTGATAGGTGTATTGTTTTCCAGTCTTTATGCTAAGCTAAACGGCTACTGGCTTATACATCTATATTTCTAACTATTCCTTCCAGCCAAAGATGGAGGGATAAAAGACGCTCGCCTTAAAGTTTAGCCGGAATTGAGGCTGGCGTGTCAGACGCTAAATAAGCTAAAAACCTCCTGCCGGCTGAAGAAGCCTTAGAACCGACTTGCTCTGATATGCGCAGAGTCTTTCACGGCCGATGAGAGAGTCTTAATACCTGGTGGCTGGCTTTCACAGCAGCTAAAATTACTGAAAGCTGGAGAGGTTTCCGCGCAGCAGCTAAGAGGCAGACTCTGCATATGCCTGGGCTGCACCGTAGCTGCACGGGAACCCCGTATCAAAGCTGTTAGAGATCAAGGTTAGCTGTTAGCTGAAGGGAGCTTTGCAAGAAACTTTAGTCCCGTCACATCATTCTTTATATATTTCCGTCTCCCCGAGCCTTCCTCTAACCGCTGACACCCTCCCTGCACGCCTCCTCTTGCTTTTCCATTTCTGCCTCTCAGAACGGAGAGGAGACAGATTATACTTCTGCTGCTCGCCACTTCATGTTGGAACGGCAGCGGCGTCTTTGATATCTCTTGGAGTGGTCGGAGTGTGCGAACAGGGAATGTCTCACCCTCTCTGGGTGGCAGTCTAACACAGAAATCCAGAGCATTGCAGCAGGCGCGAGGCTTTGTCTATATTAAGACCCGGCCTCTGAGAGCAGCAGCTGGCTGTCGGGCAGAACACCTCGACCTCGAGCGCAACGCGAGAACAAAACAAATCGTTGCAGGTGACACGGGGTCGACTGTAACACCCTGTGTGTGTGTGT
>NW_022285620.1:0-3356 GCF_004355925.1 Anarrhichthys ocellatus | reverse complement strand
ATACATACACACATACACACACACACATTTTTATCTCAAAGTAGACCCTTGGCTCTCCTAGAAAGAGTTTGACTTCAATTAATTTATATTTTTATGATATGAAAAGTGTATTTGTTTGAACAAAACACTTCATAGTTCACCGAGTATTATTTTAATATAAGAATACTTCACAGCTTCACCTCCACACATGATATATTCTTTGTTAATCGTATATTAACTGGTTCAAAACATTTTAACTGTCCAGCTGTTACACTATTAAGATATTTTATATATAATACTAGTTTTCTTCTTGTTTAAACGCCAATAAATCTGAATATTTAATTCATGTTTCTACTTTATGTTTCTTACCGGCTGAAGTTATTATATTATATTCATTGTTGTGAACCAAAACACAACGGAAGATAGATTTTCATGTCAATAAACTCAGATTAAAGTCTAACGTTCATTCATTTATTTAAAAGGTGAAATTATTTTGTAAACATTTTTATAATTATATAATTTGTTTGAAATTACATTTTAAATTAATTAAATGTGGATTTAAACTTGTTTAATTACGTCTCCAAGTGGTCGTTTTAATTTCATGTTATTTACGTCACTGTTAACTTTTTTACGGTTTAACATCCTTAGCGTCGTCTTGTTGATAATAGTGACGCTTGTTAGCTTTCCATGCTAGCGAGCTAACAAGCTAACAATAACTGATGAGTTCTCTAAATTTAAACCACTGAGTCACATCTTGGTGGTTATATTAAAAAGGCCAACAGAAGCTAATGCTACATAACGTTAGCATTATCCGCATAGCTGCCGCGCATTAGCATAATGCTAGTTACCATTAGCATTATGCTACATGCCGTTAGCATCATGCTACCTTTAGCCAGAGCCACGGTGGAGTTCTCCGTGTCGATGGTGTAAAGGATTCCTTCATAGCGGATCTCAGCCTTAGAGATCAGGCTGATCTTACTGCCCAGGTAGGGCGTCCCTCCGCTCATGGTGTCCAATACACGGTCCGCGGTCCGAACAGGTAACGAGACGGACGGTGCTCCGAGCCGTGTGGTAACGACTGGGACCGATTCTACGACGAGTATCTACGAGTTGAGCTTTTCTTTTCCACCGTCACCGCTTCTACAACAACATGGCTACCTCATCCTCCATCGGACGACTGAGTGAGCGCGGGGGCTAACGGGAACACCGTAATATCGCGAGATTACTCGCCACTGTGAGATCTAGATCTGTGCGAGGTAGAAGAGCAAACACGTCAACGTCTAGTCAATTTCGGTATATTAGTGAGGTCTTTAGGAGGGACTAGAAGTAAATAAGTACATTTAATAAATACTTCATATAAGTACATTTATTTAGTACATTAACTCAGTAAATCGTAAACATAAAACATGTTTTTACTATGTACTGGCTCTGTGGCACTCTGAGATTTTTTTTAATGAAAAGTGCGTTACAAATAGAATGCATCATCATCATCATCATAATTATTTAATAAAATCGGTTTAATAACAACACATTTGTATCATGTGTTCCCAGAAACATTATAAAAGATTTAAAGTCTTGATTTTATTGTATGTCTTTCAGTGACTGAATGGATAAAATAACTTCTACAGTTCAGACAGTTTAAAGTTTTACTGTTTTAAATTTATATATTTTTTAAGAAGTATTCTTACTTTTCTCTATTTAATGTTTAGCTTTTATTCCATTCATTCATCCGTTCATTTCACAACAAAATGAGAAAGATTTGTAATTCTATTGTTGATGTAAACTTTATATATTTAAGCTATATTAAGTTATTGTTTTATAATAAAGAGGTTCACCTGTAGTACACTCACCTGAACTCACCTGAACGCAGCGCCACATCCAAACGCGGTAAATCTATTTCTCCTATTTCTATGCTCGAAAACGACTCGAATCCTTTCGCGCATGCGTAGATTCTAAAATACGATTTGCACAACGGTCCGACATCAAAGATGGCGGGAGCCTCCGACCCACTGGAGGACATGCTCTTCACTGAGGTGGACGAGAAGGCGGTTAGTGACCTAGTCGGCTCTCTGGAGTCGCAGCTAGGAGACAGAAAAGCTTCACCCGCCGCTTCTTATTCCGGCGGGAAACCGGACGGAGCTCCACGTGCAGCAGCGGATCAGTTCTCAGGGAAAGTGCTCGAGGTTCCGGTGGATCCAGTGAGGTCCGTGGAGCCGCAACAAGGACGTCCGAGAGAGGGGTTAGACCAGGACTCAGGAGCTACAGAGCTGCTCTCCGGTAAAGTCCTCCTGCCCTCCTCTGGGTCCTCCCCGGTAACCTCCGGAGCGACTCCCCCTACTATCTCCCCGGTACCGGGACCCGTAACTTTGACCACTCGGTCCTCCGCAACTGTGGGTTCGAGTCCCGCTACCGTCATCGCTGTGGATGCGATCCGGACCGCTTCTCCCGGACTACAAACTTTGAACGGATCGGTAAAGTTGGTGAACTCGGTCCCTGCAGCAGCAGCACCAGGGACCAGCACGGTGATCAGCACCGTGAGCACCGGGGGCTCCACAATCATCGCCTCTCAGCCTCACTTCACTCAGACCACGTTAACGTCTCCCGCCGTCTCTCTGCAGAGACACCCGGGTCCGGTGAACGGAGTTGACCCCAAGGGCCCTCAGGTGGTGACCCACAGCGGCCCTCTGATGCACACCACCACCACCACTACCAAGATGTTGGTGCAGAGCCAGCCGGTCTCTGGGAGCTCCGTCATCCTGACCGGGACCCCCCCTCCTGCAGCCCAGACCCCCATGGTCCAGACCGGGACCAGTACGGCTGCAGTGACCCTGAAGCCGGTGGTCAACGGAGTGGGTCAGACCTCCGTGTCCGTGGTGAGGCCCCCGGGGGCCCCCGTGGTGACCACGTCCATCCAGCAGCAGCAGAGACCTGGACTAGTGGCCCCCCGAGCTACTGCTTCTCAGCTGGCCGTCCGGCCTCAGCAGCAGACCACCATCCAGCTGCCCCCTGGATTCTCCATGCCTCCAGGTGAGTAGACCTCCACCTGTAGATGTTTCATCCTCTAATGTGTTCTTATCACGTCCCAGTCTCAGAGACAGGTACACCTGGTTCATAGAGAGAGAAAGAGAGAGAGAGAGAGAGAGAGAGAGAGAGAGAGAGAGAGAGAGACAGGTACACCAGGTTCATAGAGAGAGAGAGAGAGAGACAGGTACACCTGGTTCATAGAGAGAGAGAGAGAGAGACCTGGTTCATGGAGAGAGAAAGAGAGAGAGACCTGGTTCATGGAGAGAGAAAGAGAGAGAGACCTGGTTCATGGAGAGAGAGAGAGACACCTGGTTCATGGAGAGAGAAAGAGAGAGAGACCTGGTTCATGGAGA
>NW_022285619.1:0-3357 GCF_004355925.1 Anarrhichthys ocellatus | reverse complement strand
AGGTCCTCACACCTCCCATCAGCCCCTGCTGCACAAACATCACGCTGAAATCGATTTTTGTGTCATAATCAGTAAATTACTGTGTACAGTAACTGTGGACATTTAAATTTGATTTTGATAAATATCTTTACAGTAAGGTAAACTCAATTTTTTTTTTGAATCATTGAATGTGAGAGTGTCTGAAGATAAGATCTGAAAAATATCAAATATATCTGGGAGATTTTACCTGCATTTCATGTATTTAAACATAAACTATTTTATTTTTTAGATATTTATATATATATTAATAAACCAATACATTCTGAATATATATACCGTATATTTATATGATTTATGGGTTTATTTCCAATGAAAAACACTTTGTACACATGTCCTTATTAATTAGGACTATTTCTTTTATTTTGAAGGCTCTTGTGAGAGTTCTCTTTCAAAGTAAATCTTTCATGTATTGTGTTGTAGGGAACTGGTTCCCAATCAGATGGATTCTAGGGACCCAGTAGCTCCTCAGTGAGATCAGTGTCTCCATGAACATCTGTTGGAGGAGTGACCACATGGTGCAGCTGTGTGACGGCAGCGGTCACATCCATGAATGAGCTCTTCCAACATGGCTGAGTGACAGATTTCAAACTGAACTTCCTCACATGGTGGATTTCTGCTGCCGTTTGCTGCTGGAGGAGACATTAAAGATCACAGAGAAGGAGCGCCACCCTGTGGTCAGTCAGAGGAAGAGCAGGGTCTCCAGATGATGCTGGTGATGCTCGTCATCAAACACACACTGGATAATAAAACACAGCAGTACATCACAAGTATCACTGCAGGTATTGATGTTACTACTGTTACTATTTATACTGCAACTAACACAATACTACTACAAATACTACCACTACTTCTACCAGCTCTGATAGAAACCTTTATCTTGAGACAGAACTTTCTCAGTACTTCTTCATCTCCTTCTATTTGGTGATCTCTGTCCATCAGTCTCTGCTCTTGTTTAACTCTGTTTGTGGGAGTACGTCTGTTATCTGTTTGTGTATTTTATTTAGTCTTTAAAGCCTGTTTGGCTCTGTTGTACTTTCTCCAAAGTGATGTATAAATACAGTTATATTGACTTGACAAATACTACAACTACATAATGTTTCCCCTGCTGCAATACTTCAAATACTACTAATACTAGGATACAACTGATCAATTATACTACAAATAAAGTGGAAACTGGTATTACTACTACACATTCCATATCTGTGATGGTGGATGCTAATAACAACAGTTGTATTTGGTGAAATTGGTATTTATAGTTGTTGTTTTTACATTTAAGATGAACTATTCAGGACACATGTTCACACATCCAGTCATTTTCAGACCACATGGCTTCATGGTGAAGATCTTTACATGTAGAATGAGCTCACACACATTCATAAATGGTCTTGGTTTGTTAATTAGTATGAAAGTTAACCACCAGCCTGTCAGGATCTAAACTAACAGAGCCTACAGATCATCCCACCACTAGTGCTTAGTCAGCACGTGTCTGTTTAGTCCTTCAGGTAAAGAAGCACTAAACTGACAGATGTCTGAATGCAGTCTGTCTGTCTCTCCAGGTTCCAGGTCCAGACAGGAACATGAACAATGTCTGATATTAATCATACAAACTACACAACACCGCACAACTGTACAATCACGCGCAGTCCCAAATATATATACTTTTATTACATTTTAGGTCCCAAATATTTAAGATACTTCTGGAAACAATCCGTCCAATGCGCACAAACCGCCATGACTCTGCCGTGTTGACAACAAAACGTCGCTGCGACGTGTTGCATTCTGGTAAATGTAGTTAATCGAGCGTTCTTGTTTCGGTTTCTGAGTCCTTTAACAATGTCTTCACGTTAACTTAAATATGTCTTCTCTCGTGTTAGAGTCATATGAACTCAAAGAAAAATCAAACAAGTGGTAATTCTGCTTCTGGTGTGTACATATTAAACACGGACTACACAGCAGAACTACAAGTCCCACAAATCTTGACGCCATGACGTAGCTACGTTTAGCAAACGGTCAGTTGCTAAAGCAGAAACACAGCCGCTTCCGTGTTGTTGCTTGTGTGTTTTTCGGGTGAATAACTGTCGGTGAGCGTCGCCGGAGGTCGACTGTCATGATTGAGTGAAGCTAACGCTCGTGCTCGGCTTCTCTTCTTCTTCTTCCCGCCATGTCGCTGCTGCAGAGCTCCAAGAAGAGAGACAAGCGTGTCTTGTCCGGTACCTGTCCGGACCCGAAATGCCAGGCGAGGCTGTTCTTCCCGGCTCACGGCTCCGTCAGCATCGAGTGCACGGAGTGCGGCCAGCGGCACGAGCAGAAGAACCTGTTAACCGTGGAGGAGGTGACCGATCCGGACGTCGTGCTCCACAACCTGCTCAGAAACGCCCTGCTGGGCGTCACGGGGGCCCCTAAGAAAGGCACGGAGCTGGTGAAGGTGATGGGTCTGTCCAACTACCACTGCAAGCTGCTGTCCCCGGTGCTCACCAGGTACGGCATGGACAAGCAGACCGGCAAGGCCAAGCTGCTGAGGGACATGAACCAGGGCGAGATGTTCGACTGCTCGCTCCTGGGGGACCGGGCGTTCCTGATCGAGCCGGAGCACGTCTCCACCATGGGCTACGGCAAGGACCGGTCGGGCAGCCTCATATACCTCCACGACACCCTGGAGGAGGTGAAGAAGGCCAACGTCAGCGGGGAATGTCTCATCCCGGTCCACGTGGACGGAGACGGGCACTGTCTGGTCCACGCCGTGTCCAGAGCGCTGGTGGGCAGAGAACTCTTCTGGCACGCCCTGAGGGAGAACCTGAAACAGAACTTCAAGCAGAACCTGGATTGCTACAAGGCCCTCTTTCAGGATTTTATCGATGCCGCCGAGTGGGAGGACATCATCAACGAGTGCGACCCCCTGTTCATCCCGCCCGAGGGCGTCCCGCTCGGACTACGCAACATCCACATATTTGGTTTAGCCAACGTCCTCCACCGACCCATAATCCTGCTGGACTCCCTGAGCGGGATGAGGAGCTCTGGGGATTACTCGGCCACCTTCCTGCCGGGCCTGGTGGCCGAAGAGCAGTGCCGGGGGAAAGACGGGAAGCTCAACAAGCCCATCTGCATCGCGTGGAGCAGCTCGGGCAGGAACCACTACATCCCTCTGGTGGGAATCAAGAACACCGTGCTGCCCAAGCTGCCGGCCCGCCTGCTGCCGAAGGCCTGGGGAGTCCCTCAGGAGCTCATCAGGAAGTACATCAAGCTGGAACCGGACGGGAGCTGCGTGATCGGCGGCGACCGCAGCCTGCAGGACAAATACCTGATGCGGCTGGTCAACGC
>NW_022285618.1:0-3381 GCF_004355925.1 Anarrhichthys ocellatus | reverse complement strand
ACATATATATACATATACATATATATATATATACATATACATACATATATATATATATACATATACATACATATATATATATATACATATACATACATATATATATATATACATATACATATACATACATATATATATATATATATACATACATATATATATATACATATACATATACATATATATATATATACATATACATATATATATACATATACATATATATATATATACATATACATATATATATATATACATATACATATACATATATATATATACATACACACACACACACATATATACATACATACACACACACACACATATATACATACATACACACACACACACATATATACACACACACACACACACACACACATACACACACACACACACACACACACCTATATGAGAGCCGGGCATGTCCTCTGAGTCGTTGGTGTAATGCTCTTTGAAGGTTTGTCCCAGTGCCTTCACTCTGCCCAGTATGGACTCTGAGGGGTTTCTCGAGCAGGACCTTCAATAAGAGCACAAGACACACAGTCACTACAGCGACAATAATATATAAAGATTGGTGCTGCGCAACGATTACAATTTGTAATCACGATTAATCGCATGATTTTTTTTGCGATTAATCTTAGTTATGCGCAAAGTTCAATAATGAATTATAAAGTAGTGTATTGTGCACTTTTATTTTTAAGTACTGCTATATGAACTAAAGGTCAATAACATTTGGTTTAAACACTTTAAACACATCAGGTTCTTGTTAGCAGCAGTATTCCCTTTACACAGCAGCAGTTATAACACAGTTATAATGATTCTGATCATAGATATTCAGCCGGTGTTCACAACTTCATCTTCATGTGTGTAAGAGATGATATTTAAATATACTTCTTGAAACCTGCAAACCTATCTACGTCATGTTTTTATGTTTGTTAAATTCTCAGTAGTGATACTAAATGATGCTTATTATACATACTACAAACAAAACACTTTAAAAACTCTAAAACAATAATTTAAATGAATCATTTCTTTGTTGCTTTTCTTGGTATTTAGGTCAGACACATAACGCTGATTACCGTAATATGTGTGGTATTTGTTATAAATGTACGTTGGTACATAGAGGGTGATAAGAAGCTGTACTGGAGGGACTTAGGACCAGGGGAATGTAGGTGAAGGAAACAGGAAGAGACGCCACACAAACAGCTGTTCACCACTGGCTGCCCGGTTTTTGTGTTTAAAATGTCCGTTTAATAACAATAAAAAAAACTGCGTTAACGTGATAAAATAATTGTCGCCGTTAATTAATGCCAACAATTATTAACGCATTAATTAATTAATGCGTTGACGCAGTTGTTTTATTATTATTAAGCGGACATTTTAAACACAAAAACCGGGCAGCGAGCGGTGAACAGCTGTTTGTGTGGCATCTCTTCCGTTTGCAGAACCTGATGTTATTGCACTTATTGAACTTTGCGCATAACTATGAGATTAATCGCAAAAAAAATCATGCGATTAAAAATTGTAATCATTGCCCATATATACAGTTGTGTGAAAAAGTGTTTGCCCCCTTCCTGATTTCTTATCTTTTTGCATGTTTGTCACACTTAAATGTTTCAGATCATCAAACTAATTTAAATATTAGACAAAGATAACACAAGTAAACACAAAATGCAGTTTTTAAATGAAGGTTTTTATTATTAAGGGGAAAAAAAATCCAAACCTACATGGCCCTGTGTGAAAAAGTGATTGCCCCCCCCTGTTAAAACATAAATTAACTGTGGTTTATCACATCTTTGGAAAGCTGAGTTCAATTTCTCTAGCCACACCCAGGCCTGATTACTGCCACACCTGTTCTCAATCAAGAAATCACTTAAATAGGACCTGCCTGACAAAGTGAGGTAGACCAAAAGATCCTCAAAAGCTAGACATCATGCTGCGATCCAAAGAAATTCAGGAACAAATGAGAAACAAAGTAATTGAGATCTATCAGTCTGGAAAAGGTTACAAAGCCATTTCTAAAGCTTTGGGACTCCAGCGAACCACAGTGAGAGCCATTATCCACAAATGGCGAAAACATGGAACAGTGGTGAACCTTCCCAGGAGTGGCCGGCCGACCAAAATTACCCCAAGAGCGCAGCGACGACTCATCCAAGAGGTCACAAAAGACCCCAGAACAACATCCAAAGAACTGCAGGCCTCACTTGCCTCAATTAAGGTCAGTGTTCATGACTCCACCATAAGAAAGAGACTGGGCAAAAATGGCCTGCATGGCAGAGTTCCAAGACAAAAACCACTGCTGAGCAAAAAGAACATAAAGGCTCGTCTCAGTTTTGCCAGAAAACATCTTGATGATCCCAAAGACTTTTGGGAAAATACTCTGTGGACTGACGAGACAAAAGTTGAACTTTTTGGAAGGTGTATGTCCCATTACATCTGGCGTAAAAGTAACACGGCATTTCAGAAAAGGAACATCATACCAACAGTAAAATATGGTGGTGGTAGTGTGATGGTCTGGGGCTGTTTTGCTGCTTCAGGACCTGGAAGACTTGCTGTGGTAAATGGAACCACGAATTCTGCTGTCTACCAAAAAATCCTGAAGGAGAATGTCCGGCCATCTGTTCGTGACCTCAAGCTGAAGCGCACTTGGGTTCTGCAGCAGGACAATGATCCAAAACACACCAGCAAGTCCACCTCTGAATGGCTTAAGAAAAACAAAATGAAGACTTTGGAGTGGCCTAGTCAAAGTCCCGACCTGAATCCGATTGAGATGCTGTGGCATGACCTTAAAAAGGCGGTTCATGCTCGAAAACCCTCCAATGTGGCTGAATTACAACAATTCTGCAAAGATGAGTGGGCCAAAATTCCTCTACAGCGCTGTAAAAGACTCATTGCCAGTTATCGCAAACGCTTGATTGCAGTTGTTGCTGCTAAAGGTGGCCCAACCAGTTATTAGGTTTAGGGGGCAATCACTTTTTCACACAGGGCCATGTATATATATACACACACACACACACACACACACACACATATATATCACATATATATATACACACACACATATATATCACATATATATATACACACACACATATATATCACATATATATATACACACATATATATCACATATATATATATACACACATATATATCACATATATATATACACACATATATATCACATATATATATACACACATATATATATACACATATACACACATATATACATACACATATACATACATATATACATACACATATACATATATACATACACATACATATATACATACACATATACATATATACATACACATATACATATACACATATACATATATACATACACATATACATATATACATACAC
>NW_022285617.1:0-3362 GCF_004355925.1 Anarrhichthys ocellatus | reverse complement strand
TGTGTGTGTGTGTGTGTGTGTGTGTGTGTGTGTGTGTGTGTGTGTGTCTTGTAATGTGCCTTGTAATGTGCCCCGCTGGCTGGCTAATCCCCGCCACTCAGTGGCTGTAAACAGACTTCATTCAAACTCAAAATCAAGCGGCGATGTAACATTAGACAAGCAATGGACTCCGAAGTTGTCGTACAGTACACTTTATACAATGGTGCCCAAACACAAAGGTGAACTCACCGAGCTGTCTGGCAGCTTGGCAGCGGCTGAGTGGCGGCGAAGTACAGCAGTGTGTGTATGGTAGTTCTGTTATCTGTTGGCCAAACACGCCGTCCAAAACAACAGAAGTGTTTACATTCCATCATGATTTACTTATGAAACATTTGAAAAAAATGTTTTTATGTGTTTTCATTTTTTACCTTCACCTCAGATCTTCCTTCTCCTCCTCGTATATTACAACCACCAACTGTTTATTTGCTACTTTGCATGTAAAGCCCCACGAGAGGCCTAAACGCCACAGGGTGCCTTCAGGATGATGTTCAGAAAGTAAGAAGTCCGTTTAATCAACATCGTGGTTCTTCCCAGTGGAAACAGCTAAGCTGCGTATACCTTTCTAGTTCTGGCTGTGCTGATTTGCAAAGCAGCCTGACACAATGTAAGAGGTCAGGAGCTGCTCGAGGCCCACAGCCACTGCAGTCTCTGGTTCCTGTTTATGTAAACACTGCTGTAAGAAAAGAAAGTGTGTAATTGTGCGCTCACACACAGTCTCTGTATTTACTCGAGCAAATATGCTCTCCTGCTCACATCCCAAATAAATTCTGTGTGTCTTTAGTCTCCAGAGTTCCTCTAAGCTGTCTCCTCTCCTCCTCCTCGCTGCTTTCCACAGAGTCCCAGTGGGTGCTGCTAGCCTCCCCTTTTGGTCTCTTCCTCTCTTCATTCACTTCATCCTTCCCTCACTTCCCACAGATCTGCTGTCCTCAGGCGGGAAGCAGACGTCCCGTCTTTGTCTCGTCCTCCAACTCTCTGCTCACACATTTGTCCTCTCCCTTTGGGTCTCTGGGCTCCCCGTAGACTTCCACCCCTCCATCCTTTCCTCTCCTCTAAGAGTCGCCACTAATCCAGTCCCTTGCCTTCTCTATATCACTTTGTTTTTCTTCCTGCTTCGGTGGAGCTCCGGTGAGTCACCAACCTTTTGTCCAAGCTGGCGGGTGTGGGACTGTCCAGCCCACACACACACACACACACACACAATAATATCTCACGCAAACACTAGAGCACCAGCAAATTACTCATCCTGCCTCTGCCTGGCTACGGCATGAAGGTCCTTACTTCAAGTCAACACATCATTTTAATAAAAAAGGTTAAATCCTGTTCACACACACACATCCTACAAAGAGAGACATGTAATTGAGGAGACATTGCGATGATCAGGACATTGAGTCACTATCTGGAACTACATGATATAAAAATGACATTTAGCAGAGACCTTAATGAAACATTTGTTTGTAGCCACCATATTTGATTGCCTCATGTCTCCAGCTTGTATGTAAAATTTCTTTCCATGTGTCATTTGGTTTGGTATTCAGATGAATCCTGTGTAATTCGTTTCACATCCGGCATTGTCACTAAATATCTGTCCTCATGACGCATGTCCTCCTAATCCCACCGCGGACAGCAGCTCACCACACCTGGCAGAGACGGACGCTTTTTGTGTCTACTTTGTGTGTGTTTGTGCACTTGTTCATGCTTGTGGTGTGATGAATGTACTTGCTGCCTGAATCTGTGTGCACTGTTGGTGAAGTACATGTGCCACCTCTGAGCTTGCCTCAGCCGCAGGGAGGCCGAAGCAGGGAAACGAGCTGAGCAGCGATGATTACTCACGCAGCCTTTTTCACGGCTGCTGTGAAGATGTAACACTGTGCTTGCATGACACACGCACACACACACACAAACTCATACACACTTCTGAAAAGTGTGGGATTGCTCTTCTCGTCAGTGGTTCACAGCGGAAGCGGTCTGGCCAGTCCAGCAGCAGCTAAAGGCCAGATGGGCTCAGCACGGCACTCCGCGTAAGGCTGCAGGACACAGTCCTGAACACACACTGGTGTGCATGCAAAGCAGGTATGGACACATGGATGCTCAAAAATGAGATGCCTCATGCACAACCATTTACCGCCTTATATATTAAAATATAGAGATTTATTCCTGTTTGTTGTGTTCTAGCACTTTGACCAGTGCAAATAGACGCTATTGTTGTTTCGTTATAATGTGCTGCAGCCCAACTACTATCCACGATATCCAGAGTATGGTGTTACATTGTTAGTGAGAACATGACTCCTGAGACCAGCGGGATAGCCGGTGATCCTGGAGGCTTTAGGTGCTTTGAAGCTAGAGGGAAGATACTGGTGTCACATGAAACCAGACGACCTGATGAATCCTTGTCATGCTTGCTTGCCGGGAAGGCTGGATAACGTTCCAAAGTTAGGCAATGGAAAGCTGGCATGGCAATTTTTGGAGAGGTACCTTGATCTCTCACCTCCAAGAAAACCGAATGAAAATGGGTTTTATGGGCACCCATGACCCTCCCCTTTACCGACGCTTCATGATAATCCCATGCAGTCTTTTCCGTGCAATGTAAATGTTATTTTCACCCATTCTTAAATGATGTATTTGAATATTTCTGCATACTGGGGTTCCGAATCAGTCTTGAAATTGCATACATTGGGTCTGATTGGAAGGCTGAGATTCTTATATTTAACACAAGCAACTTCATCAAGCACCTCCAGTCCCCTCATACGGAAGATCCACTGTCATTGTACAACCTTACAGAGATGCTAGCAAGGCTGTAGTCTTGGTTTTGTTTATTGTGAAATAAACAAGACATTTTTAGACTTGTAAAAGCTGCTCCAATGAAACAATTTGAGAAGGGAACAGCACTCTTTGCACCTCATAAGTATATGAAAACTGTGACAATTTGTTGTGAGTAGACATCACTTTACTTTAAAAGGTCACAAGCCAAACAGGTGTGGAGCCCCCACACTGAACACTCGCATATCTTGACGTTTTCTAAGAATCACAAAAAGAAACATAAAGCCCAAAATCCGTAGGATCACAATTACTCTTCAGGAGTTTGGCATTTCATATATTCATATGCTGCTGTTCATCCCCCAAATACTCTCAAACTCACCCACTCGCTCTCCAAATTCTGTCAGAATAACTTTTCAAGAAATATAAAGTGGGCGTGTGCCACATCCCACTGCTGTGCATCTCTTTGTCCTCCATTCACTGAAATCTGCGCCTCTCCGCATTGTTTTGTGTTTTGTTTTGAGTGAGTGGGCGTGCATTAATGGTCAAAACTGCTTTACGTTGCCCAA
>NW_022285616.1:0-3623 GCF_004355925.1 Anarrhichthys ocellatus | reverse complement strand
TGTTTTACTATTGCGCTGACAGCAGCTTATCTTACATGTTAGCTAACGTAAGCTAGCCAAAGTAACGTTATCTCAGCAGCTCGTAGTTAGCTCAACGTTAGCATAGCGTTAGCATAGCGGTGTTTACTTTTACCTCCGTCTTTTTCTTTTTCTTCTTCGTCTTATTTTCAGTTTATTTGGCGGACTACAAACCAACGTTTAAGGCGCAATGCCGCCACCTACTGCACCGGAGTGTGTAACATCATGACTTTATGACAACTGTCATAAACGTTGTGTGACAACACAACGTTATTCATAAATAAAATAAAATAAATACTTTATTATTTATAAATTAAAATTAAAAAATACCTTATTTATAAATAAAAAAGACTTCATATAAAAGTTATATTCTGGATATTAAACCCATTCCATTCATAAATGTACATGAAGCTCTTTTAAGCTGAAGCTTTGTCCCCTGTCTCTAACAGTCCTTTGATGCTCCACTCCCTTCCTAAAGCCACTGAACTTCCTCCTCTCTATCAGCACATGTTCAACACTTTACAGTTGCATATCTCACATTTATCCCACTCTGTCTTCTTCATGGTGTTTATAACGTGCCATTGAGTCCTGTATATCCTAACCTTAATCTACTGAAAGGAACATCTTCTTTTCTACATTTAATCACTTCTCACTCTGACTGACGTCTGACTTTGGTTATGATTTCTACCATTATTGTCATTACAAATTTCCTGCCAAGATGTCATTATTTCTGTATTACTGAATGTGCTCGACCGATGTCTGAGCTCTCATGACCGATACCGATATGAAACAACAATGATCGTTGATATCCGGATAAAATATTACAACTCAATGTTAAAACTCTGAACAAATCTATAGTAACAGTAAACAAGCAACTGAACTAAATGTATGAATGTATACATTGTAAGTATACGTATAGTTTAATAATAATAATACTTAGTGTATATACTGTTGAAGAGTTGATATATTACTATTTAACATGTTCTATAAGACATTCATGTGAGATCAGAATCACCTTTATTGCCAAATATGTGAACACATACGAGGAATTTGACTCTTTGTTGCTCTCAATGTATTTACACAGAAAAAGATATAACTGCTAAGAACAAGGACAGCATTCTGACCAATAAAGGTGAAGAACAGACAGGACTATAATGTACACAGTGTGTGACAAATAGGTGCATATTATAAACTGCCCCAATGACCAACAACTGAAGATACAACACCGATATATAGACTACATGTAGTTAACTGCTCTGTAAGTTGTAAACTATACAAATAAATAAATACTTCATGTGTAGTGATGGAATGGATACACGTCTAAATACAGTTATAATGATTTATATTGACAGTGACGGATGGTTATGTACAGATTGGAGCTTTAAAAACTGTAAACTTATAATCAATAAGCACAATATTTTAAAAGTACAAATATTTCCCTCTCAAGCGTCGTGGAGTAGAAGTATAAAGGATCATGAAATAGTATCCTGTAATTTTACTTCAGTACAGTTTTTTGAGTAATTGTACGTAGCTGCTCTCAATATTAATAGAGTTCTGTTTATTATCATGACGTGTTTGTTTCAGTCGATGCATCTTTAATTTAGATATTTGAGTTTGGTTTGAATGAGCCTCTCAGACGTTTACTAACGCTGGTATTAAAACAGAAATGTAGGGAGGGAGGTACTGATTGTGGCTGGTATTTAAACTTTTCCTCCAGGAGTTGCTCACCATGGAGAACGGCCGGTTTGACAACCTAGAGGACGAGACCTTCCCTCCCCTCCCCCCTCCTCACTCCCCGGGTCAGGGAGGGCGAGAGGCCGGAGAGCCTTCTGATGACGGTGAGAAGAAGAAGAAGATATTCAGCGTTTGAAGCCAGGTCACACCTAGAGAGTGGAGAGAGCGATAGAGTGATGGTAGATCCAGATGGTAACTGAGCTGCTGTCATGTGTTGATGCAGCGGAGGAAGACGGAGATGAGTCCAAGCTGGTGGACGTTCCTGCTGCGAAGAGGAAAGGAGTGAAGAGGCCTCAACCCAAGCTGGACTCTCAGAGGTACCTCACACACTCACATGAGACGCACTGTGAGGAACACACCAGGAGGCCTCAGAGATTAGCTTTTACACTGTTTCTTATTTCTTAGAATACTTTTGAAAAACATTTTTCTTTTTCTTTTCTTTACTTCACCAATTTTGATCCAAAAATCCAAATAAAAATACATTAAATACAGTTTTTAATGCAACATAACTGGAAAAATGGTAAGCAGGGTGAATAGTTGAGTGTGTGAGTGAGTGAGTGAGAGAGACACAGAGAGAGAGAGAGACGCAGAGAGAGAGAGAGAGAGACAGACAGACAGACGGAGAGAGGGAGACACAGAGAGAGAGAGAGAGAGAGAGAGACACACACAGACAGAGAGAGAGAGAGAGAGAGAGAGAGGCATTACCTACCATAACATCCTCTTTTGTACACACAGTGGATCATATGACAGAGTTTTTGTGTATTTTCTTCTTCAGGCTGATCTCAGAAAGAGGACTTCCAGCTCTACGAACTCTGTTCGATAACGTCCGTTTCAAAGGCAGAGGGCACGAGGTGAGAGCAGACAGCAGACGACCGTGGAGTCGTTCATAAAGTATTGAATCATATCTCATAACATTCAGCCTCACGGTGTCTCACGATGTGTTTTGGTTCCACCAGGCTGAGGACCTGCGGCTGCTGATGCAGAAGATGGAGAACTGGGCTCACAGGTTGTACCCAAAACTGCAGTTTGAAGATTTTATCGACAAAGTGGAGAAGCTCGGCAACAAGAAGGACGTGCAGGTGGGAGGAAGATCATTTCAATGAAATGTACTTATCGTAGAATTAATTAGTATTGGAGTAGTTATTCATTTCCTTTGTTTCCTGCAGACGTGTCTCAAACGGATTCGACTTGACATGCCGCTGACCCACGAGGACTTTATGGGTGGTAAGAGATAAAAACGTTTCATATGAATTCATCTGAAACATGAAGTATTAGGTCCATATAGGCCGGGATCAGGGTCTGAAATGAGCTCCTTATAGGCCGGGATCAGGGTCTGAAATGAGCTCCTTATAGGCCGGGATGAGGGTCTGTAATGAGCTCCGTATAGGCCGGGATGAGGGTCTGTAATGAGCTCCGTATAGGCCGGGATCAGGGTCTGAAATGAGCTCCTTATAGGCCGGGATCGGGGTCTGTAATGAGCTCCATATAGGCCGGGATCGGGGTCTGTAATGAGCTCCATATAGGCCGGGATCAGGGTCTGTAATGAGCTCCATATAGGCCGGGATCAGGGTCTGTAATGAGCTCCTTATAGGCCGGGATCAGGGTCTGTAATGAGCTCCATATAGGCCGGGATCAGGGTCTGAAATGAGCTCCTTATAGGCCGGGATCAGGGTCTGTAATGAGCTCCATATAGGCCGGGATCGGGGTCTGTAATGAGCTCCATATAGGCCGGGATCGGGGTCTGTAATGAGCTCCTTATAGGCCGGGATCGGGGTCTGTAATGAGCTCCTTATAGGCCGGGATCGGGGTCTGTAATGAGCTCCATATAGGCCGGGATCGGGGTCTGTAATGAGCTCCTTATAGGCCGGGAT
>NW_022285615.1:0-3364 GCF_004355925.1 Anarrhichthys ocellatus | reverse complement strand
CCTGAAAGCAGCTTGAGTCCTGAGCAAAGGATGAGATGACACTGAGAGACTGGCACTCACTTATATATATGTGTGTCCGTCCCTCACAACGCACGCACACACATTCCCCTAACATTCCTACTAAACAGCATCTGACAGCTGAACAATAGCAGACACAATTTGAACCAGGAAGAGAAAATCATTTTGAAGTTTCAGTTCAGGAATTTAGTTTTTATCGCACTTACGGGAAAGGCAGTCACTGTGATTTACCGTCCTAAACCTGTTGGTTAATCTCTCTTTAATCTGTGTCGCATAAATTACTACCTTATTAAATTCAAATTAGTAGAGCTGTGACATTCTTTATACATTTGCTCCTAAAACCTGTGTAACATCATTTAAAAACATTTTGGGTCACTAAAATGGATTTCAAAGTTAATTCTTGAGCGTTGGAAAAGTAGTTGGTAAAGCAATCTCACCTCAAGGTGCATTTGGTAGCAGCTGTTCTGGAGCTTTCATTCTTTTCACATGATCTGTATTTGCAGAAAGAGTTGGCCCAGTTGTCAAGGAAATGTAAATGTTCAAATTTTAATAATTTCTAAACACTTCAAGCACATTTCACCCATGGTGGGTAAAAGAGGGTTACAAAAACAACGTCTCAAAGCAAATCCCTTGTTGGAAACATCATGGACAAAAAGACCTTGAAGCTACTGTGATGAGCTTTAATTTGGTGTTGATTTTGACAGTCCCTGCAGACAAAGCAGTAGTGTTTTCGAGCACCAGATGCACTTTAGAAAAGCTCTCATTTTACTGGAGCAGGGTCTGACAGTGTGCCTTTGCATTGTGTTTAATGTTTGTTGTTGTGCACCATTCACCGAGTCAGATTCCTTATATGTGTAACTTACTAGGCAACAAGCCGTTCTGATTCTGAGCAGTTCTGGTTCTCTCATGCCTCCCTTTCCTCCAGCGGGCCCAGCAACTAGGCCTGGGCCTCCTGCAGCGTGGTGCTCGGTGTTTGCTGCCAGCGGGCCCTGGCGGAGCAGCAAGGCGACTTTTGAAGGTCATATAGAAGCATCAGTGAATTGAGACAGTTTCGTTAACAGTCAAAGTCCCTCACAGTAACTTTAAAGTGGAAAAAAACAAAAACGAGGATCGTGTGATATGATTGAAATCCCAGGAACGGCTACTAAAAAGGACCTTGAGGTGTTTGGTCAACATAATATTATTGTTTGTCAAACCAGGAATTTATTAGCAACTGATTGATAACCTTCTCTTGTTAAAATAGGAAACCACCCCTTAAATAAAACATGCCCTGAACACTTGGCATCCATCCATGTAACTTAATACCAGGAAATGACACGTGAGGAAAGTACGACATCATTTAACTGGTTCGACTGGAAAAAAGATTATTTTAAGACACACATATCACAACCCTCCCTGTTTGTGTTTGTACATGAAGCCTACACCTTTCTGATCAGTATAAACCTGCTTAGTTTTGTCACTATACATATTTGATTTGTATAACTTGAAAACGACGGAAATATATTTTAACAAAAGAGAGACACTGATAATACTACTACTAATAATAATATTCAAAAAACAAATTCCCAAATTATCAGATCAACACACATCACCACTCACAGTAGTTTTTCAACTTTATTCATCCTGAAGGACATTTATTTGCCTAAGATGCTTGATATATTTAGATAAAATGGTATAAATATACTAGTTATACATACATATTAAAACTATACATACTAATAAATACATATAATAATAATTAGCACAAATGATGGTGCAGTGCATTCATGAAAGTCCAGGGGATCAATGTTCCATATTACAAGAAATGAACATGTCTGAACAGAAGGGTACTTCAATGTTATTGTATTACTAAGATAAAAAACCAAGACTGGCCAGATTGTAATGGTGTTTGCCTGGCTGCCATACAGAGGCAGAGAAGACCACAGTTGGAGTAATCTGATTGCAAAGTGTTGGGACTTCACCATGTGGTTTGAACAAAGAGAGCTGAGAGTTGGGCTTGCATGGGCCTACGGGGTATCCAACAGCCTGATTTGAGCTAGAATCCCACGCCACAAGACGTTAAATCTCACCTGGGTGTGATTTATCAACGTCACCTCCAGCTCAGACCCGTCTGACTCGAGTTAGTGAAAGGAGGTACAGAAACAATGTTGATTTTGAAGAAAACCGTAGGTCATAGTCTTAACTTCTCTGGATGAACAATAGACTGTCTGTTAATAGTCTGTTTTTTGGATCCTGAGGTAGAGAGCGGATAACTTCTATGCCCCCTTCTCTCCCCGTTAACGTCAACATTTTGCCGCTCGTAAGGACGAGAATTCCCTTAACTTCCATGGACACCGAGTTTAACCATGAAACTCGAAGAGTTTGTGTCTCAGCAGAGAGAGTTAGGTCAAAATGTGTTTATTACCTTGTTTTGTTTTAAGTTTACTGTGTCGTTATAATGTGTTATTGTGTATGCTCACGGACCCCCCTCCCCAACACACACACACACACATAATCACACATATATAGGTTTTGCTACCAATCTCAGACACACGTGGTAAACGCGACCTCTATCGTGGCCCCGCCTCAATTTTCGTAGTCTCGTGCCATTTTGTAATCTCAATCAACTTTTTTATGCTTCACTTTATCAAAGTCAAAATTTGCAGAGAGACTGTTGACATGTTGTGCTATGATTTGGGAGTGTTTGTAGGCTTGGAGCTGCATCATTCCAAAGAAATAATAACAATAAAAGTGTTTTATTTTCAGGCGAACCTGAAACTCTTCAATTTGAGCTGTGTGCCATCTTCATTTACTCTTAACCAGCAACATATACACTGATATTTACACATCTGAACAAATGTCACAAGTGTTATCTTTATTATAACATCAAAATTATTCATATATACCTTGTAATTAGAGAAAGACACTCTTTTTAGTATGGGTATGCAATTTTCGAGCAGAGGCGTAAAATAGGGCTAGGGCCCAACGGGTTTTAAAGAGCAGCTTTCTGTAATTATTTTGTGCATGTGATAAGCCCAGTAGTTGTAGTAGTGACGCCACCAGGGGGCGACACTACTACAACTGCTGGACAGCATCTGCAGTAAGTGCATGCCTGTCAATATGATCTGTTGATAGAGAACTTTGTTATACAGACGATTATTATTTTCCTAAAATATTTTTCTTAGATTTTTTCTTCGTCATTACGTGCAACCAAACAACAAGTTTTCTTTATCTTGCTTTTCTATTTATTTTTGGATAATACCACTTAGGTCACAATAGCATAAAAATATCTTACATAAAATACAAGAGTATGTTGCGTTCCACATCATTTAATATAGCTTGGACAAAACATTTCTCTCACCACTAA
>NW_022285614.1:0-3366 GCF_004355925.1 Anarrhichthys ocellatus | reverse complement strand
CTTAGTAGAGCATCTTTAGTGCTTCGTAGAGCATCTTTAGTACTTAGTAGAGCATCTTTAATATTTAGTAGAACATCTTTAGTGTTTCGTAGAGCATCTTTAGTACTTAGTAGAGCCTCTTTAGTGCTTAGTAGAGCATCTTTAGTGCTTCATGGAGAACCCTTTAGCTGTTATGACCTGATGCAAACGTGATGCATAGCCAGACACCAGTTCTGACAGCGTTCCTGAGGAATCTTAGCTCTTTCCTCGTGGGCAATGGCCTCCAGCTCTCCAATATTCTTGGGTTTGTGTGCTGCAACCGCCTTCTTCAAATCTAACCAGAGATTTTCTGTGGATTTTCAAGTCAGGCGACTGTGAAGGCCGCTCTAGAATCTTCCAGGACCTTTTCTGAAACCGAGCCTTGGTGGACTTTGAGGTATGCTTGGGATCATCGTCTTGTTGGAAGGCCCAACGACGCCCAAGCTTCAGCTTCCTCACAGACGGCATGACGTTTCCTCCTAGGATTTCCTGATACTTGATTGAATCCATCTTGCCCTCCACACGCTACAGGTTTCCAGTGCCAGAAGAAGCAAAGCAGCCCCAGAGCATCACGAGCCACCGCCATGCTTCACTGTAGACAGGGTGTTCTTCTCAGCGTATGCTTCGTTCTTCCTCCTCCAGACGTACCGCTGATCCATGGGCCCGAAAAGTTCCAGTTTTGTTTCATCGCTCCACAGAACAGAATCCCAAAACTTCTGTGGCTTATTGATATGGTTTTGAGCATATTGGAGCCTATGGATCAGCCTGTATGTTTGGAGGAGAAAGAACGAAGCATTCGCTGAGAAGAACAACTGCCACCCCGGAGAAGATGTGATGATTGTTCAGATGAGGATAATGGAGCAGATTTCATGCAAAAAGTGACCGAAGTAGTTTGAAGAATGTAAAAGAGGAAAAGTTTGAGAAGGAAACTCAAATCCTATTTTCTCATCTGCACTCACCCGACCGATGGCTGCATAAAGTGATATAAAATAGCCGTGTTTCCATTCACATATTTTTACGCTCAAAGAATCGCAAGAAAATCTGTATGAAACTGTCAAATTCAAGTAAAACGTACGGAACTCATCTCATCTTGACCTTTGACCTCTTCTGTTCAACCATTTAATCAGGATTTAAGTGTAACAATTAAATCAGTGAGGAAGATAAATGATGCTCAGTGTTTAATGTCGGTGTGTTGAGTTCTTAAATGACACAAATATAACAAGTAAATACATGAAGTATACATCTAGGTTACTGATGAACAATAAACATCAAATATCAGATGAAATAATCAGCATTAAATTAATCTGTATCAATAACCAGATACTTCACAAAGGAACCGGTAAATAGGACTAAATCTATGGTTTAAATGCACTTATACTGCCACCTAGTGGTAGAACGGTGGTAGAGCAACACCACCCGACGGTGGTGCACCCGGTCATTCTATTGCCTTGACTTTTATTTTGAAATATTCTTCTCTCCGGGTTACCTGTTGTGCTTTGCGTCTCTTATTAAAGGAAAACACTAAAATCATCTTGTTATTTGACTTCGGTTCTCTCGTTTCTTTCTTTTTGGATTCAGAACCAATAAAGATCCTGTAATTCATAATAATAACTTACTGACACTAGAACCTCAATTCATTTCATGCTGCTTCATATTTTTACTCGATTACATTTCAGGAGAAGTTATTGTACTTTTATGTTTAATTATTTAAATACAAAACGTACAAAACTACCCAACAGTAATAAAGGAATCAATAATAATTATCCAATAACATAATAAAATGATGATTCTGCATAATTAATCATTTCAATCCTTCTGTAGTTTAACTTACGTTCTGAATGCACGACTTTGTTATCTGCTAACTTTAAGAATGTGAGCTTCCAATTAAATCTTTACTACGGACTGACCAATTGAGATTGTCTTTTGTTTTGCCACTCAGCACACACACACGCACACACGCACACACACACACACACACACGCACACACACACACACACACACACACACACACATGCCCACACGCACGCACACACACACACACACACACTCGTGGTCCTCTGAAACTGAAAGTGAAGTCTGTCCGGACTCCATTTAAAAGTTGACAGCAGGAGGAAAAACAGGACGTCGTGTTGAGGTTGAGTTCATTCTAATATTTACTCTTGCTATTGATTCATCTGACAATATTTTCTGATTCATTGTTTATTAATCCGTTTTAATAGATAACATAAAACCGTGTGTGTCCCAGAGCACAGGGTGACTCTTCACATGTTGTCATTTCCTGGTTTCTGAGTCATCGCAGCTGCATGACAGAGTCACAGTTTATCATTATGAGGGCTGTAAAATACACGTCTTTGAATCAAACTAATGTGAAATAAGGAAGAGGTGACCAACTTCAGAGGTGGAGTCACTTTATTACACTGTTTGTGTCTCAGTGTCACTGACAGGAGGAGATGAGTGATTTGGAAGAAGAGGCGGACGGATCAGAGTCCAGCCGTCCGGATTTCCGGACAAACTAGACATAGTAAGAAATGGACGGCCAACCCCACAGCTAGCAGCCCTGACCCAGCCAGGAAAAGGATTTGTGCGCCACTTTCAGTCCGCAAACTATGAACGGTATTCCTGGCTGACAGGGTCGGAGAAGAGATGCAAATTGTATTGCTGGGAATGCCTGTTATTTGCGACTGAACGTCTTGGTGTGTGGAGCCATGCTGGATTTGGTAACCTGAGCTGCCTGAGCAAGACCGCTACGCGACACCAAAGTACGGCGGGACACGTACAAGCTACGGTGCTCTTGAAAACGTTTGGAGTGACCCGAGTGTATCTCCAGATCAACGAACAAGTTCACAGGGAAACGGAGCTCCACATTGAAAAAGTTAAGAATTGGGAAATACTGGAAAGGACCTCTTGCTGGAACTGAAACGCACGGATGCACTGCACAGCCGCGTTATTGAACTGACAGGAGGATGGACTTTGTATTTAAATAGAACAGCATTTGGAAAGTGAAACTGCTTTTGTTTTCTTTATATCTGCAGTGTGTTAATTTTGCCTATCGTGTCGTTTATGGATATTGTTCCCTGATGTAAATAATATTTGAATGGCCCTTGCTCTTTAGTGTGAGTGTTGCTGGATTGTTTTGTCACGCAGAGTGTTAAGTTGTTGTACTGCAGAGTGTTAAGTTGTTTTACTGCAGTTTGAAGTTGTTTTACTGCAGTGTTAAGTTGTTTTACTGCAGTGTTAAGTTGTTTTACTGCAGAGTTTGAAGTTGTTTTACTGCAGAGTTTGAAGTTGTTTTACTGCAGAGTTTAAGTTGTTGTACTGCAGAGTGTTAAGTTGTTGTACTGCAGAGT
>NW_022285613.1:2693-3363 GCF_004355925.1 Anarrhichthys ocellatus | reverse complement strand
CACACACACACACACACACACACACACACACACACACACACACACACCATCATCCTCAACTAGGACGACACACACTTTAAAGACAACGTTAAAAATCACAGGTTAGATTGCAGCAACACGCTAGTTTTAATGGCATCAGCAGCAGAGGGTCGTTGTATTCTAGTAGTAGTAGTAGTAGTATGTACTTGTACAGAAAGAGTATAAGCAGTACCAGGAGTAATGTGTACTACTTACACGCTGTGGTAGCTTAGTTAGCAGTAGCAGTTGTAGTCGTCATATATTAGTTTAAGTAGTAAGAGATGCAGAAGAAGTAACAGTAGTAGTAGTATTGTTGATGTAGTAGTGGTAGTAGTACTATTGTTGACGTAGTAGTGGTAGTAGTAGTATTGTTGATGTAGTAGTGGTAGTAGTAGTACTATTGTTGATGTAGTAGTGGTAGTAGTATTGTTGATGTAGTAGTGGTAGTAGTATTGTTGATGTAGTAGTGGTAGTAGTATTGTTGATGTAGTAGTGGTAGTAGTAGTAGTATTGTTGATGTAGTAGTGGTAGTAGTATTGTTGATGTAGTAGTGGTAGTAGTAGTAGTATTGTTGATGTAGTAGTGGTAGTAGTATTGTTGATGTTGTAGTGGTAGTAGTATTGTTGATGTTGTAGTGGTAGTAGTATTGTTG
>NW_022285613.1:2442-2593 GCF_004355925.1 Anarrhichthys ocellatus | reverse complement strand
GATGTAGTAGTAGTATTGTTGATGTAGTAGTGGTAGTAGTATTGTTGATGTTGTAGTGGTAGTAGTATTGTTGATGTAGTAGTAGTATTGTTGATGTTGTAGTGGTAGTAGTATTGTTGATGTAGTAGTAGTATTGTTGATGTAGTAGTAG
>NW_022285613.1:0-2432 GCF_004355925.1 Anarrhichthys ocellatus | reverse complement strand
TTGATGTAGTAGTAGTATTGTTGATGTAGTAGTAGTATTGTTGATGTGGTAGTAGTAGTATGAGCAGAAAGTCTGACAGACGTTCTCTTAGTTAATCTCGGCGGTCTGTAATCCAACTAATCTACAGGAGTCATCCTGCTGCACACGCGCGCACGCACACACACACACACACACACACACACACACACACACACACACACACACACACACACACACACACTCACACAGCGTACCGTAGCGGAGCCACCATCTTTAAAGTATGAACAGTCTAAACAGCTGCTGATGAAGATGACGAGAGTGAAGAAGAACAGAAGCAGAGTCCAGCTGCTCTGCGTTGTGGTCGTGTGTGTGTGTGTGTGTGTGTGTGTGTGTGTGTGTGTGTGTGTGTGTGTGTGTGTGTGTGTGTGTGTTACGCAACAGGCATCTTAAGACGAGCCATCGGATTGGTCGGTGCGTTCTTACGGTGCAGGTGATTAGCATAAACCACAGATCACCAGCTTTAACTGGTCGCTGTGTTGCAAAACTCCTGTGGAAAGCAAACCTATCCTGCTTAATCTGAAGAAAGTACAAACGCCAGAGAGGTGCATACATATATATGTATATATATATATATATATACACATATACTGTATATGTACCCCCACAGGCCTCAGCCTGAAAACAACAGGTACTTGTGTACATTCTGAATATAGATAACAACACATTGAACAGGGTGGAATATCTGCATCTAACTATTATAACTTTTACAGTATATTACTATTTACGCGTTAGGTTTCATCACATCCTAATTTCACACACACACACACACACACACACACACACACACCCCCCACCCCCCCTTTCTGGTTAATTCGATGTTCAGATGTTAGTAAGCTGTAACGTCTGCTGGAGCCTCCGTGTGTTTCACTGCACACGGTCAGAGAGTCCACCAACCTTCAGAGTCTCCAGCGTTGGTCCTGCAGCACACTGAGCCTCCTCTGGAGGAGAGGAACCAGCCCGCTGAACCTCCTGATGATCAGAGACTCTAGCTACCGAGAGGAGAGGACGACAGAAAGGGAAGCTGTGGCTGTTAGTACCCGACAGATAGAGACAGGAAGTCACACGCACGCACGCACGCACGCACGCACGCACGCACGCACGCACGCACGCACGCACGCACGCACGCACGCACGCACGCACGCACGCACGCACGCACGCACGCACACACACACACACACACACACGCACGCACGCACGCACGCACGCACGCACGCACACGCACGCACACGCACGCACACACGCACACACACACAAAGAGGGCGTTGAGGTTTTATTTAGTTTACATTTGACTATCTAGATCAGTGGAGACTATAACACTCGTGCACAACGCCTTTTTTCAACTTTACTGCATCGCCCTCTCTGTTCTCTCATCTCAGCTTCCTGCACAGGTTCTGTGGTTCTGTGCCTACAACAGAACAGACTACATGCAGACACGTCTCTGTTCACTGTGAACAAGAACACACTGTCGTACAGGAGCTGATGCAGACTCTCATCAAGAGACGTCTTATTATCTTAAGCTGATATTACATCACTCATCTCTACACATGAGACATCTGTCACACAAACTGTTACTGTGTTAAACTTTACATGATAACAACATATATGTATTTATTCTCTCTCTCTCTCAAAGATATCACTTTTTAAATGATAATAATAAAGCAACATGCTTTAAACCATTTGGCACGTCCACTTATTATAAAAAACAGAACAGACAACTGCGCTCTTCGCTGTCACCCTTTTTTTTTTACCTAGCCGTCCAATCACAATGGAGGATGGGCGGGACAAATACAACCAGACGCTGCACCTCATTGCTCTTCTGCATTTATCTATAAACAAGTATAATATATAATAATATACAATAAAGTACTTCATTAGTTTTAAAACTGTCATCTTCATCATCTAAAAACAACAATGTACCTGATAACAGCCCAACACTTTATAAAGCACTGAAATCAGGGTAAAGTAATATGCTACCTCACATCCTGTTACAGGATCTACAGGTAGTGAGTCTCTGAACACCAGACCTCCCTTTGCTACCTCACATCCTGTTACAGGATCTACAGGTAGTGCTCAGGGCGGTCACTGTAACTGGTCCAGTCTCTCAACCACAGACACCAGCTACAGACAAAGAGCAGACTGGGACAAAGGGATGAAATGACAAAAAGGGAGAACAGATGAAGGAATGTGTGTGTGTGTGTGTGTGTGTGTGTGAAATGTTAGTTTGAATCCACAGGAGGGGAAATGTGTAAACCACTCTTGTGGGTTTAAAAGCCAGCGAGGGAATAAAGAGTTTTCTTAATGAGTGGAAACATCAGAAGAACGAAAGAACGAGGGAAGAAAGAAAGAAAGTAAAAACAGAGAGAGAGAGAGACAGAGAGAGAGAGACAGAGAGA
>NW_022285612.1:1075-3353 GCF_004355925.1 Anarrhichthys ocellatus | reverse complement strand
GATGAAGAGTAGAGCCGGGTCACCTTCATCGCCTCTGAGTTACAGCAAGTGTTATTTATGTTTAATAAATTATATCTTTAAAATAGCAGCATGAGAGGATGAATCCACGAAGAGTGAAGGCTTCAAACAAAGTGATGTCACAGCGTCATTAACGAAATGTCCTTCAAGTATTAATAAAACTAAAATGTAGTCAGAAGGTCAAGAATCACATACGAGACACTCGTCTTCAAACTGATTTATTTCAACTATTTGTAGAAACTTGTATCATAGAAGTGTTCTTTATAAAGATCACCAGCTTTTACCTGTATCGTTTTTATTTCAATATAAAATTACGTATAAAAATATGACATGATCAATTGAAACATATAATCTTGAGGGAATAACGTGTGATCATGAGGCACTGACATGGTCTACGTTTGATTTAAAGGAGACATATTCAGCGTCATACTTGAATTCTATGTTTCTATTGGAACATGCTCTAATGTTCAAAAAACACATTCATTGTCTGAATAAACCTGAATTCACCCTGTTTGGAATGCTCCGTTTCAGCGCCTGTCTCTTTAAGACCACAGGCTGCTCTAATTGGCTGGTGGGCGGTTTATTCTAATGAGCCTGTATGTGACATACAAGAGGAACCAAATCTGATTGGCTCGTTAAATCGCATGTTTTCTGATCAACGTAGACTGAAACAAACCCTGTAAAGAACTTTATTTTGGTTATTTAGGATGTTTATATTAGATTTATTTATTAATATTATTTGTGGAGTTTTAAATGAGCAAAAATACATCAAAACAAATCAACCTCATGTTTATTGTATTTAAAAAAGTATAAAAAGAAAAAGTCATTCTTTATTGACCTGAGACCCTAAAAACACTCGTTTAGTTCCTGTTAACTAAGAATCCCACAAACACCAAACGGTTAATTCAGACCCAGAACCAACAGAGACTCAGCAGGGTCCCCGTCAGACCCAGAACCACCAGAGACTCAGCAGGGTCCCCGTCAGACCCAGAACCACCAGAGACTCAGCAGAGTCCCCGTCAGACCCAGAACCACCAGAGACTCAGCAGGGTCCCCGTCAGCCTCAGAGCCAGAGTCAGGACCGGTGGCGCCGCAGCCACAGCGGAGCCGGTGTTGCAGAGGTTGCTGCTGCAGCATCGGTACGTGAAGCCGGAGATCGCCGGGAACATCTGGGACAGACGGGAGTTATCACAGTCTGTGTACCGGATACACTGACGGATGGTCTTACCTCCTGGAGGGACAGGCACGCGGTGAGGACAGGCACGCGGTGAGGACACGCACGCACAGGGTGAGGACACGCAGGCACAGGGTGAGGACACGCAGGCACAGGGTGAGGACAGGCACGCACAGGGTGAGGACACGCAGGCACAGGGTGACGACAGGCACGCACAGGGTGAGGACACGCAGGCACGCGGTGAGGACAGGCACGCACAGGGTGAGGACACGCACACACAGGGTGAGGACAGGCACACACAGGGTGAGGACAGGCACGCACAGGGTGAGGACACGCACACACAGGGTGAGGACAGCGCAGGCACGCGGTGAGGACAGGCACGCACAGGGTGAGGACAGGCACGCACAGGGTGAGGACACGCACGCACAGGGTGAGGACAGGCACGCACAGGGTGAGGACACGCACGCACAGGGTGAGGATACGCACACGGTGAGGACAGCGATCATATAGACACTGAGACTGGTTCAGGACCAGGTAGAAGATGCTTATAGTGACTTTAAGGTCAGTACTCACCTCTCTCACTCAGAGAGATACAGGAGTCTTCATATGTGCACTCCTGGACGTTCTGACAGCGTCCAGTGTAATCAGAGCACTTGTAGCAGCGAAGTCCAGAACCTGAAGAAGAAGAAGAAGGAGAAGATGAAGAAGAAAGAGAAGGAGGAGAAGAAGAAGTGTGTATTATGTGGCGTCCCCTAGTGGTGAGGTTGCAGGGAAACCGGGAACAGGACAAGACAAACAGGCGGGTAGAACACAAACAATGAGCTGGCAGTGAGTGACTGAGAGGCAGGGGTTTATAAGGTGACTTGAACAGGTGAGGAGAGTTGTGCTGATGAGGGAGTGCTTGATTACTGATCAGGGACAGGTAAAGGGAGTTAGACTGGTGCTGAGGGAGTGACTGAGTTAGACTGGTGCTGAGGGAGTGACTGAGTTGGACTGGTGCTGAGGGAGTGGCTGAGTTGGACTGGTGCTGAGGGAGTGACTGAGTTGGACTGGTGCTGAGGGAGTGGCTGAGTTAGACTGGTGCTG
>NW_022285612.1:0-975 GCF_004355925.1 Anarrhichthys ocellatus | reverse complement strand
CACAGAAGGCAAAGCCTGATCGTGACAGTTTGTCCATTCAGGGCTTCTGTAGAAACATGAAGAGGATCTGCTCCGTAAGCAGACACACAAGGTTCATTCTAACGAAAACACAACGATTAAAGAAAACTACTTATTCATATTTTATTACATTTCCATTAAATTATGTTCAGTTTCTCCTCCAACATTGTGAAGAACAGCCGAGACCAGAGGAGCTCCTTTAGACACACTCACACACTGATGATGAAGAGTTCAGAGGTGGAAAGTACGTTTACTGAAGTACTGTACTCAAACACAATGATGAGGTACTTGTACTTGTATTTCCATTTTCTCCTTCTCTTCTTCTACATCTCAAAAGTAAACGTGTTTTCTACATTAATTTAATAACTTTGGTTACTTTGCAGATTCAGATTATTAATATAAAATGTATCAATAGCATGATCTATGCAGGAATTTAAGTTTCCACTCTGTAGTATAAGTACTTTTATCTCTGGTTCTGTTAGTTTAAACTTGTAGTTTTACTGTGTTTCTGTCCTTCACACTATAAAGGCTCAACGGACGGATACTGACTGATACTTTAATGTAGATGTTTGTGATGCGTTCACTCACCCACATGAAGCATCCCACAACAAAGCAGCAGGAATAATCCGAGGCAGGGCATCATGTCGTCTCCCTGCAGACCAGGACCAGGACCAGGAGACAGGAGGAGTTCAGGTCTGGGGGTCTGGCTGTGTGTTGGTGTCCGGTCTGTTCCACTGTGACGCTGTGAGGCTGTGAGGCAGCAGGCGACTGAGAACGGCTCTTTGTCCAGCGGACCACAAAGACTCGCTGTGTGGCCAAACCACCTCCTCCTCCTCTTCCTCTTCCTCACTTCATCGTGTTTATGCTGCTTCTCGTCTCTTACAGGCTTAACCAATGTGTTATCAATGTGTTAACAATGTGTTAACAATGTGTTATCAATGTGTTATCAATGTGTTA
>NW_022285611.1:717-3368 GCF_004355925.1 Anarrhichthys ocellatus | reverse complement strand
CTGATTGACAGGTCTCTACCAGAGACGTATACGGCGTCTCTACATCAGATGTAGGAAATCGTTTTAAGTTTTTTTAAACGCTGTCCTCAGGGAGAAACGATTTGGTGGACATGGTATATGTTAGTGTTTTAAGGACCCTACCTTGTTGAGAGTTTCTGTCGTTGAGTAGCTTGGTCTGACTGTTGGGCAGGATCTTAATCTCAGGAGGATCTGGACTCTGACCGACCCGCGACGCCATAACAGCGTTCAGATACTGGAGACGAGTCACCTACAAGACAAAGCCAGAGTTTAGTGTTCCCTCTAAACCAGCTCCATGCACTGAGTTTAATAAATCTCACTCTGTCATTAATCTATAAACCCATTCTCGATGCATATATTTCCTGTGTGTGTGTATTATTAGCAAACTGCTGCAGTAACATGAGAGGTTTTCTAAAGGGAGTCTGGTGCTCAGAGACACTACCACTTTAGTCCACAGGGGGTGCCAGAATCAACACCAAATGAAAGTTCCTTGTAGAAACTTTAAACGTATTATTCCTTCACTGTGAATGAATTAAAGTAAAAGTATGAATCAGGGCATCTTGGAGTCTGATATCCAGCTCATATACTTTTGACACAACTTTGGTCTGAGACATCCTCAAATCTCAGTGTGTAACTGAAAACACACACACACACACACACCCGTATGAGCTGCAGGTCGGTGAGCGCTCGGACGGTGTAGTCGGGACAATAGCTGGACGGGCTCGTGGCATCCGCTGACTCAAAGGGATCCCTGGGAGACTGACACTGGGTCGACACTGGAGACTGGTGCACTGCAACACACACACACACACACACACACACACACACACACACACACACACAGTCAGCACAATATCTGCAATCCTGCCACTTCTTCTTGTCCTTTTTATAGACATGTGCCGACTCGTATAAAGCTCAGTGAAGTAAACACAGAGGAAAAACTGCCTCGTCATTCATTTTACAAAACCGTGAACTTCATGTTGTAACCGCACGATGACAGAAACTGCAATAATATAAAATATAATAACGTATTATTTCTTTAATAGAAACATCAAAACATACATTTTTATTGTATATTATACTGTACTAATATATATATATATATATATATATATATATATATATATATATATAATGTATATATTAATTTAATATATTTATTAAACTTCTGTTCTTTTTAACTCTAATAATAATATAATAAACAATAAATTTTGGCGACGGTCACAATTAACATAGTAAGACAAAATAAAAATAAACAAGTTCTGCAAGAAAAGAGCTGCTCAGGTTTTAAAAAGTAAGAGGACGTAATGTACAAATGTTCAGTCTTAATAATATGAGCAGTAAAGATTTGCGTTAATGTAGCGTGTAAGTTAGACGTCCAAATAAAACTCTGGATTCAACAACAGCAGCTCTGATCACTGATCAGTCATTACGGAGTCAGCTCTGTGTGTAACTGTGATTCTCCATCTCACCTGAAGAGGGCAGCGTTAGTGCAGAGACTCCGTAGTACGTGAACGCTCCGTTCTCAAACTTCAGCCCCTCTTTACCGATCTCCACCTCCACTCGACCCTGAATACAAACAGGAAGCAGCGACACGTCAATGTCACAATATCTCATGTTTGATAAACAAAAAAGTGCTCTTTGTGTTTTCAGTAATAGATAATAAATAAGCCATGAAGTAAAGTGTTATAACAACATATGTTATAAAGAGAAACGGTTGTTTTAATGGGATTTAAGCACCGTTTTAAAGAAAGTGATGCGTTTGTTTTGAGATGTTTGGAGACATAGAACTGCAGCAGTTGACTGAGAATCTTCACTTTTTAAAGTTTTCTTTAGTGTCAAAGTACAGGAGCTGATAACAGCTGATTCAGCAGATTTTTAATGTTGCCAATTTGCCAAAATGTGAAGAAATTACTGCTACGCAATTTGCTCTCGCCGTTTTGGGGAGAAAGATTTTGTAACGCTGAAGCGACAGGAGGAGAGTCGGGTCAACTTCTTCATTTTGTTTGTTTTAATTATTACTGTGAAAATACATTATTATATATAAACTTTAATCTTGGAATATGACCCTAATATGCTGTCATATTTATCTAACCTTAAACTAGACATAAACAATATAAGTTAAATAAAGTTCAGAGCTCTTTTCTTCATAAATACGATGCATTAACCTTAAAGTAGTTCTATGAATGGAGTCTGGTGTGTTTGTAGAGATCAGAGATAACAGCTTCAGTGTCTGACATCAAGGTAAAGAGGTGGAAACATTCTAAACATAACGTTCACTTAAACTGATAGAGATTCTTTCAGGAGTCTAGAATACGTCCACAGAACATGACTTTGTGTTCAGTTGGTGAACTGTCCCTTTAAGGTGACTCCGTGTGAACCTGCAGCACTGACCTGCAGCAGCAGGATGAAATAGTCCACCGGGTGGTTGCGGGTGTAGAGATAGTGAGCCGGGCTCAGCCGGTTGTTTGGGTCAAAGTGGACTTCCTGGTTGACACTGGGGTGACGGAGCAGGTGGAACAGGACCTTCTCCGACATGCGGCCAGGGCTGAAGTGTGCCACCTCTGCAGGGGGCGCACACACACACACACACACACACACACACACACACACACACACACACACACACACAT
>NW_022285611.1:0-617 GCF_004355925.1 Anarrhichthys ocellatus | reverse complement strand
CACACACACACACACACACACACACACACACACACACAAACAGATCTGAATTAACTTGAAGAAGCTTGTTTCTCCCCGATCTGTCCAATAACTACCGGAGAACAGTTATAAATCAGCTGCTATGTTGATGTTCTTCTTCTTTTCTTTAATAAGAAACACATAAAAAGAGCACACATGCTTTATTTACATGTGTCACATGACAGAGGAGGATCCTGTTGAACTAGTTTCATTATTGATTTGTAAATATTGATTGAAGAGGTTTAAACGTATCTACGACTAACCTTCTATTTCTACTGTGGAGTCTGAAGAAGAGCTTTGATGAAGTTCATTCCAGCTTGTTTTTGGCTGCTTTTATTGTGAAACTCTTGACACTGAAACAGGAAGCTGCTCCTTATAAAATCTAAGCCATTTAGAGTCGTCCTCTCAGACCACGGAATACATAAGAAGTGGACGTAGTCGTCATGACATCAACTCATTGGTTTGTGGACGTTTTGAAGCCTCGAGTTCGGCGCCTGGACAGGAAGTGACCATATCTGGACTGAGGACGAGTGACGTAGAGACGTCGTATAAGTCTCTGGTAGAGACCTGTCAATCACAGTAAGCCCCGCCCTAAAGCA
>NW_022285610.1:0-3370 GCF_004355925.1 Anarrhichthys ocellatus | reverse complement strand
GTCGGTGCGTGTCGGTGCGTGTCGGTGGGTGTCGGTGCGTGTCGGTGTGTAATGTGCAGCCTATATTTAAGTGCTTTTGGCATTTTGTAGTCCAGTTCAGAGAAGTTCCTGTGGGAGCCAATCAGGAGAAGCCTTTACTCCAGAGTCTGTGATGTGGTTTAGAGTTCAGGTGTTCTCCTGGTGTCCGACCCGCACTGAGGTCCAGGTGGTTCTGACACCGAGGCTACGATGAGACGGGTCCACTGAGCTGCGTTGCTGCTTCTATAATTCATGAGGACTCCATGGTCAGTTTAATAATTCACAGGCCACTCGCTCTGCTGGTGAGTCACGGACGAACCTTTTACTGAGACCAGAAGACACAACGAGGGAGAGAGGGAGACATTTGAGGGGTGCAGCTTGCCTCAGCATTACCCTTTGAGATGTGCTATATTTAGCTCTGCTTCCATGACTCAGGGGAGGAAGAGAGGCAGCTTGTAGTGTCGAGTAAGAAACTCTGGGAGCCCGAAGGCCCCGAGCTTCCTTCTGCAGTTTAAGTGACCGGACGCTCTTCGGTTCAGGAAGTGAAACTGTCATTCATTCATTCACGTCTCAGGAATTCAACAGATTCTTTGAACTCTGCTGCTTCCTCGTTGTGTTTTACTTAAAAACTGTTTAAAAGCTTAAAAAAAATACCGATGGGGTAAAAAATCAAGATGACGACTGATATATATAAGATGTTGACAACCAAAAACCTAGAAAACCAATATGGCGGCAGACTAAAACCGAGACGGTGAAGGCCAAAAACAAGATGATGACGGCCAAAAATACAGATGAGGACTGACAAAAACCAAGATGGCGACGGCCAAAATCCTGAAAACATCAGTTCACAAATGAACTGTGTGACATCTCCATGACTACGTTCACTTCTCATAAACTGTCTGTGGCTGTTACAGATTAGAATTGTGGGTAGTGTAGTTCTTCCCCATGACATCGCGAGTAAAACAAGTTCATCTTAAAACAAAGCTTGATATCAGACTTCATGAGCAGACTCCATCGGTTCACAGTCTCATGACTCGGATTGTTCCGACATTAGAGCTGATAATCAGAATCCACTCAGAATATGAATATGAGTGTTTGAGGTCTCCTGAAGTCTCCTGAGCGAACAGACACAGCAGAAGTCATGTCGTTGGTCCAGATGGAGGAAGCCTCACAGAAAGAGTTCACATCAGCCGTAAGAAACGTCCTTAAACAGTGTGTCTATCTGACGCTTGATTGCTGGGCAACCACAGGGGCATTGTGGTGCATTGTGGTGCATCGTGGGACATTGTGGGACATTGTGGGACATAGTGGGGCATTGTGGGACATTGTGGGAAGTTGTGGGGCATTGTGGGACATTGTGGGGCATCGTGGGACATCGTGGGGCATTGTGGGACATTGTGGGGCATTGTGGGGCATCGTGGGGCATCATGGGACATTGTGGTGCATTGTGGGACATCGTGGGGCATTGTGGGACATTGTGGGGCATTGTGGGGCATCGTGGGGCATTGTGGGGCATTGTGGGGCATAGCGCGGTCCTGTGATCCCCACAGTGGATAGAGAGGTGGGTGACTGGATGGAGGCTAAGGTCAGGATGCACAGAGGAACACAGTGACACACATTCAGTAGAGGAGACACTCTATTTAGAACCATTAACCGGATCTTTGTCCGCTGGAACAAAGGTTAACCAGAACAAGTTGTATGTTCTGTACTATTCTTATGTTTGTGGTGTAAACGTGCTGTCGAGCAACACAACAAAAACCTGCAAGCGCTTGTTGATTAAATCACAGGCGTTAAAATGTGGTGAGCGTCTTGATGAGAACTTTGCCAAAGTAAGATTAAAAAACAACAAATCAATTACAACCAAAAAGCATCTAAAGCAGCTTTAGAAAGACAGAATTTAGAATTGTAAAGGGATGTAAATGATTGAAAGAAGTGGTACAAAGATGTAAAAGGGTGGAAATTATAAAATTTAACATTTCTAAAACAGAGTACTGTAGGTGCAAAGTCTAGTATCTCTTGTTTGTCGGGTGATTGAGGAAATCGCTAACTTCATCATTTTATTTTTCATCCAATCACGTTTATAATGCGTGTAATCCTTTGATGTACGATCACATACCTGCAGAACATTGTGTTTAGCTCAAAGCTAAATGCTAACGTGAGCTTTGTCTGCTGTAGACTCTTGTTTCTGCTCTTCTACGTTTCAAACTCACTCTGTTCTCCAGTGGAAGCGAAGTCGAGTCGCATCATGCATATGAAACAGCATCATAACATACTGTGACCCAGCGGGCTGAAGAGACGGGAGGCGGCGGGTGAAGTGACCCACATTCCTCAGTAGAATAACTGCTGCTTCATCCTCTGATGACGTGAGTGAGCATGAGAGTTCACAGACTCTCATGCTGGATTCACACCAACATCAAGGCTCATCTGTGCTATCAATGAATCTGTGTAAACCCAGAGATGTTCACTTCACAGTGATTTCAAAAAGAGAAAGCTGGAAGCACACAATGCTAACACGATCATCACGGCTGCTGTCAGTTCATTTTCTGCTGATCAACAAATCGATTCACAGACTAACAGCACCAGCCCCACCGACAACAGCACCAGCACTACTGACAACAACACCAGCACTACTGACAACAGCACCAGCACTACCGACAACAGCACCAGCACTACCGACAACAGCACCAGCACTACCGACAACAGCACCAGCACTACTGACAACAGCACCAGCACTACCGACAACAGCACCAGCACTACCGACAACAGCACCAGCACTACTGACAACAGCACCAGCACTACTGACAACAGCACTCAGAGCCTCCTGAAGTCTTTCTCTCCTAAACATGGAGGCATCGGAGCGCCATTAAAAATAATAAATCTGTAAAAGAAAAAGACAATAAATGTGGAAATATAAAGAAAAATAACAAAATATAAAATAATAATTAGAAGCTTTTGCATTTATTTGTTCATTAGTTTCTGTATGTATTTATTCATATTTAGAAAATAAATATTTATTTCTTAGCATCTAACTTTTTAAAATTGTATTCATTTATTTCTAAAATGTATTTTATCCTTTCATTTTCCTTCTTTTCCCGATTGCCTATTGTGACCAGCTAAAAGAACATTTTTTAAATGTCACTATGAATCCATACTGTGCTGTATGTATTTTTATTGATCGGACCAGGAAGGGAATAAATGGAAAACACGTCATCCATTAACCTCACGACACTCATTATTTCATTTCTCAGGTCAGATATGCAACTGCAGAACCTCTTTAAACTGTCATTTACATGTCAGATATTAAAGGAAACTCTTCTTTCCTCTGAAGTGTTTGTGAATGAGTGAGTGTACA
>NW_022285609.1:0-3370 GCF_004355925.1 Anarrhichthys ocellatus | reverse complement strand
ACACACACACACACACACACACACACACACACACACACACACACACAATACAGGGGGAGTAACTATAGCTGTGCTGCATCATGCTCTGCTGAGGCTCCTATAGAAAGAAGTGACATACTGTCGTCACTGTCTGGCTGCAGACGGACAGGCTGGATGTGCAGCGGAGGAGGGAGAGTCTGTCCCTTTGAGGGCCGACATTAGAACAACTCTGGAATAAATAACACAAGTTCTGTGGTGGAAAGGTAGTGGTGTAGTACCAAGGTGGTGTGTTCATTAAAAACTAAAAAAAGTGTCAGGCAATAGTGCTGTAAAAGTACTGAAAGACATGATTGATCATGTAAACTGCGTAATTGACTAATAATGATAAATTATTTCTTCCATTACATTTTATAAAACATGCTATACAATATGTTTTAGGTCTCAATGTGTTTTTTGTATTTAAAATAATACTGGGCAGAGGACACGCCTGGGGCAGGTCAGTAAAATCAATATTATTTATCAAACAAAATAACCTACTGTATCCTCAAAATAGGAGTTTATTTGTTATGTCAGAGAAGCTGAGATGTTTAACGAAATATCGAGGAATCTTTTTTTTTTTTTACATTCACCCAAAACTTGCTTCCAGATGCTTCCAAAGTGTTCGATTCTGGGGGTAAACAGTCTTTTTTATAGGGATGACATTACATATTTCTCCTTAAATTACCCCTGAAGACAATTTATTTTGTTCACTCACAGACCGCAAACATGAGTTTTTCAGTATGGAGCGTCAGATGATATTCTGAATGAGATATGCACAACCTGAGAAAAGTGAGCATGACCTTCGCCCTTTATTCCGGATTTTGAGCAACAATCGAGAAAAGCTGTGGCAACTCCACCCTGAAGAATCCAACAACAACAACAACAACAACACACTGCTGCTTCCCTGGTGCTCATCTCCATTACGACGAGCCTGGACCACGATTACCAACCAGGGAGCACCGCGAGGCCTCCACGCTGAGAAAAGCTGGTCTGACAGCTCGACTAAACGAGATGGAGCGGATGAGGAAGCGAGAGGGAAAGGGAGAACTACCGCGCGGCTTCCAGCATCTTACGCACACACAGTTAAATCAACTGCTGGTTTCTATTTTGGATGCTTTTATCACTTTTGAGCGCTCACCTGAGCTCCCCTCGAAGCTATTAATTTTAAGCCACAAAGTTTACTGCCAGTGCATCGCCTTACATTTCCGCCTCCGCCAAGAGAGGGGAGGGGGAGAGGGAAAAAAGAAAGAGTAACTTATTGTTTTTATATCAGATCTATTCCCCTGGTGTTCTGGTCAATAATGACTTGATATATCAGTGACTGCCTTGCTATTTGCACTGTTTTCGGCGTGTTGTCTCTGCCTGTGATTGAGCGGAGCCGTTTTCTCGCGTGGAGAGAGGTGGTTGAGGACCAGGGAGGCTAACGTCTGTTTGATCAAAGTTTATGTGAAATTTCCCGGAGCCGCCGAGGGAGTCGCTGTTTATGAACTGTAATAAAAAGAGTCATTTTGACTGCGTGACCCTGGTGCACAAGCAGGGGGGGGGGATTTGGTTATGTCTCTGTTTGCAAGGAGGAGGTGCTCTTATAGGCCTTGGAGAAGGAGAGGGAAGGAGGAAGGGAGATGGAAAGCAAGAAGTGAGGAAGAAGCGAAGAGCTGAAAAGACTCAACGCAAGAGAGTGATGAAAAAGGATAGAAAGAGTGATTCAAAAAAAAAATGCAAGTGAAGGAAGGAGGGAGTGAATGGGGGGAGGGGGGGGATTACACCCCTCCATGTTGTCTTAGCAGCCAGCCAACAGCTCTTAATGAAACACTTTGGTTCAATTTCTGATTCATCTCGCACAGCGTGATCAGCTTTGTCCCCAACAATCCTCCTCTCATCTGAATCTAATGCATGGTAAGTGAGAAATTACAAATGAGCACGTTTCTGCAGTGCGGCCCTCGAAACGGGAGGACAAAGAAGAGAGGATGATGAATGTGTGCGCCCCGAAGTGCGTTATGAGACGAAAAAAAAGAAACGGCAGTCGATAAATACGTATAAATAGCAACCTTTGAGAGAATCAAATAAAGTTGATCTTTCTGTGAGTCGATAGTGTAATCCTCTGCGCTCCTGGCTGCCTGTGGAGACGCTTGAACAGTATCACACTTTTAATGAAGAGATGATTGGTCTCCAGGTTGAGGAGCTTACAGCCAGACTTGGACAGATGCTCTCCAAAAGCATACTAAATGATAGGTTAACGCCACATTTGCTATTCCTCTTGTAGGATGAAATCAAACCGTAATTCCTTCTCAACCCCCCTCCCCCCCCCCCCCCCCCCCCCCCCCCCCCCCCGCAATTTGCCTGCTCATATATGGCGAACTGAAAACACAGAGCAACAGCTGCTGCAAGGGCCTCTCCCTTGTTCTTGACTCCTACTCCTCAAATGAAAAATCGCAACTCAACGGAAGAAATCCACGATGATTCGAACTGAATGGATGACTACCGCCCTCCCCCGTCCCTCCAGCTGATGTTCAGTGGAGGTTGAGTTGAAATATTTAGCCGTAGATGTAATTAAAACACTCACAGACGACACCTTACAGTGGCACTCTGCACCGCTCCTCTAAATAAAGCTCCCCGGGTCAGCGGCGCTGCGGCAGAAGAATCACTGCGTGATCCAGGGAAGCTTTGCTGTGACAACACTCCTGTCTAGTTCCTGTCTGAGATTTATCAGAGGTTTCACAAAATCAATGCAGCTCGCTGTAAGAAAGATCACAGCAAACACGAGAGACCCATCAGCGGTAATAGCCATCTCGACGCGGATGCCGAGAGGAAAAAAAAAAGGTGTGTTTGTCAGAAGTAGTGAATTACAGGAAAAACACACGCGAGACAACGTGTTGAAATGTAGTGACGTCATTTTGTGACACTTGCGATTTATTAAAACATATGTATAAACATATATGTGCAAAAAGATAAACTCCTGGAGCTCAGACCCAGCGTTAAGATTGTGTTTGTGCATCTATACGTTGCAGACGCGTGATTGAAAATAAAAGTGTGTGTAATGTGTCCTGGACTTCCTGCCAGCCCCAAACACAAGCACACACATCCATCACACAGCACACCTATGGGTCTGTGGCTGCATGCCACACACACACCCACACACACACACACACACACACACACACACACACACACCGGCAGGCAGAGAGAGGATTATTGAGGCGGTATCAAACAGGAATAATAAAGCAGGTTCTTAAGATTTTAATAAGAATAAAATGAAACAGTAACCACCGAGGGGCCAGCAGGGTTAATCCCTTCTATATTACTGAAAATAAAAAAGGATAAAACCAGACAGGAGGGCAGGGCTGGATCCTGG
>NW_022285608.1:0-3370 GCF_004355925.1 Anarrhichthys ocellatus | reverse complement strand
GAGCAGCCTCCTCCTCTTCTTGGCAGGTATGGTTTCGCTGGAGGAAATATGGCGAAGGAGCTGTTTGAGGCTCTCCAGCGTGGTTGCCTCTCGCTGGTCCTCGTACTCTTGTGGCGTCACCTGCTGGCAGAAGGTGAACGCTGCAACACAGAGAGGGGAAGAGGACATTGGCATTTTGACAATATGAAGTTTTCTGTACATGTATAAGGTGTATATGTATTTGACTTACTGGCAATTGAGTCAGGGTCTATTCCCTGCTGCATAGTCCTTAGTGTTCTCCTCACAGCTTCAATAAGGGATGTGGGAGTCTGTATTTATCACAGGAAGAAAGAGTAAACATCATTTTGAAAATGTTAAGTGATGTGAACGCTGTCTTTAAAATAGCATGTTATTAAAACCTGAATTAAAACGTAAGTGTACCTTGAAGAGCTCCGTGCAGTTGTCCATGAGAAACAGCACCAGGGTTTCGCTCTGGGGTCGAGTCAATTCATGATTCTGGACGATGGCTCTCTGAAAAGCGCGGCAGACTGAGGCCCTGTTATCAATCTGAGAGGAAACCCACCAGAAGGTCAACGATAGATACCAACACATTGCACAATGTACAGCATGGGCAGTGAACACTATAACTGGTTTGGCCAAAAAGGACCTGTTTCTGAAGACGGCAAGCATCTGGGTGAGCCGCTGTAGCCATGAAGGCCAGTAGTCTCCGGAGTTCATCTCTCACGCTGGTCTGCAGCAGTCGGAAACACAGCTGAGATGCTTTGATGGCTTCCTGCAGCTTCCCTTCACCTGGAAAGAAACAAGATGTGGTCAAGAAAGGAGAAGGAAAAGGATTTAACCTTCATGGATGTAAACAGTCTCAGAGGCACGGACACTTGTTGCATCATTGTTTACACACTTTTCATCTGATGTCAACATAAACCGTATCAAGTCTCACCCAGCGAGTTCAGAATTGCAGCATGTATGTCCAGGTGGCGTCCTGAGAGAAGCGGAGCTTTTTCCTGTCCACCGTAGTACTTGGCAATGGTGTCAAAGAGCAGTCTCTTTTGGCTCGCCGTCTGCTCCGCCCGGTCCTCTTCTGCAAAGGCGTCGACGACTTCGTGGCTGAGCTGTTCCCCTGCGACCACAATCAGCTGGTCGGGAAAGAGCTCCAAGCAGTCTGCCGCCGCCGACAGCCAGCCATCCAACCTGAAGACAGTGACGGTGACTGTTGGAATACATGCACAAATATTTGTTGCTTCCACAACTGCAAAATCTTTTAATCAGAGCACTGACTTGGGCAGATTAAGGGTGTCGGACAGCTCTCTCTCCAGGCATGTGTTGGAGATAACCAGGTCCTGGTAGGCCAGAGGAGCTCTGCAGGTCTGAAGCTGAACCCTGGCAGGAGAGGTCAGGATGGAGTCCAGCATGGGCAACTCCACTACATGCAGCAGCTGCAGCAGCGTCTGCTGCTTCCAAACCTCATCCACCACTAGGGAAGGAGGAGGAAAGAGCAGGAAGAGGAAAACATATTGGGAGGGGGAAAATATCTGTCCACCATAAACTGTCATGGACTGCCGTTTTCCCCACCATACTGGCAAATACTGACAGATTTGCTCCGTCTTACCAGCTTTGGACAGAAAGGCAGAAGTAGCGGGGGTTGTGTTTAGAGCTGGAGACATGGTCGGTCGCAGGTTGATGGTCCTCAGCAGCCTCTCAACCCTCCTGTCTGACGACCCGACAGCCAGGGGATTAGAGATCGTCCCCAGTTCATTCAGCCTCCTGAAAACAAAAAGAAGCATTATGGGGATTAATAAGCGCTGTGGAAATAATTCAGGTGTGAACATTACAAACAATATTCAATCTAATGCTGAATTAGGGGTTGGTTTAACTTCTGAATTTATGATTACTCAACTGCAACTCTGCCTTTTAAGACCTAGCAAAGACATCATGAAAGATAAAATCAATCGCAAAAACCAACCTGGAGCTCTTCTTCCTCTTAAGCCCCTGTTCCTCCTGGGGCATGTTTTCTGTGTCACTATCGCCCTCCTTCGTGGCAGAGTTGGGGAACGCTTTATATTCCAGAAAACGGTAAAGGCTGCAGCCGCCGTCCTCAAAGGTCACTTCCTTGTCCCTGCGAAACAGCTTCGTACCCACCGGTTCGAACACCTTGGCCTCCATCAGAGCCTGGCAGAGCCGAGCAGCTTTGAGGCGCGACACTTCACTCGTGCAAAACACCACATTCTGCATCAAGTAACTGAGGACCGCATCCACGGCGTCCGAGCCCGTGAAACACTCGGCGTGGACGCGTAGATGCCTTCTACGGCGGCGCACCTCCACCTGGAGCTGCAGGGCCTGGATGATGTTGTGCCACAGCTGGGTGGCACCGAAGGGCCCCGAGAAGCCTGGGGGTCAGAGGAAAAGGGGTCGAGGCCAGAGCTAAAAATGTTATGATGAACTTCATGCAGGATAAGCCCATTGATTCACATGCCGTTACTGTACCAGATTTGAGGTTAGCTTATGTTCTACTGTATATCAAAAATGATGTTGTAGCAGTAAACGTTGCAGCCTTAACAGTATAGTTGTCCCTGACATATTCATCATTTCACTGGAAACCAGTAGAGTAAGTGGAATATATTTATAGTACAGTAACGTTAGATATACTCAGGTGCTTACTCGAGTATTTCCATATGCTTCGTTACATTCAAAACATAGGAGTTTATAAATGCTGATGATACATTGTTATAGACTAAACTATCCGCTGGTGTAGCTCCACGTCGCCCAACTGCAACAGTAAAAGTCAGCTTACACATCAATCAATAGTAATAACAATCCCATAATATGCTTTTGAAGTATTTTTTTTCGGAGAACGTAAAGAAGTCAACACTAGACGTCAACGCCTTAACATGTATTTACAAAGCTATGCTTTGTTTGTGTGGCTGTATTCATACAAAGGGTAGATTAGAGAACGATAATTTGTACAGCGTTAATGCTCAGATCTTACCATTCTGTATGTTTTCACGAAAACTTCTCGTTTGGCTGTTCAACCTTCTGAAACGAGGAGTTAAATCAACCGCCATTACGAGCTGTCCGTATGACGTAGCATCCTCTTCTTCTTCTTCCTAACATAACCAAGTAGCGCGCGCTGCTGCTCTCTACAGGCGATAACTTGTACTGCGAGCCCTTTCTAATTTATGCCTCACAAAAATGACGCTTAAAATATTTTGATACATTTTTTTAAAGAAAACACACTAAAAAACGATAATGCAGTTGTTGTTTTGCTTTATTTTCTATCTTTCCTACATACTATATTGCACCGACTCCACCTGCCACACATTACTTAGGTAAAGTTAGAAAGATATTGACAGATTCGGACTTCCCGGTTCAATAA
>NW_022285607.1:707-3371 GCF_004355925.1 Anarrhichthys ocellatus | reverse complement strand
AAGTAGAGTCATTTTCTCATAGACTTCTATACAACCAGAGGAGTCGCGCCCTGGTGGACACTAGAGAGAATGCAGGTTATACACATGAAGCGGAGGATGACGCCTGGTTTTAACCTGCTATGATGCAATAACTTGGTGTGTTTAGATAAAGCGGTCGTCTCGTTAGTTGTGCTTAGAGATTCATTCCTTAACAATGAAGAAGACTTCTCTTTTATGTCTAATCTGTTAACTCACAGTCTGATCATGTTTTATGTCTTTTCTGAGTGTGCATTGAATGCATCTTCAGACTCTAATATAAGGACTGGGAGGTCACGTTGAGCGCAGAGAGAGCGAGCTGAGAGCAGAACAATCAGGTGAAGCAGCGATTAACATCTTAGCGCTGCAGGTGTGTTTCCTTTTACTTAAGCGTTGATCCTCTTCCTGTCACCGTTAGCTCCGTCAGCATTGCACGTTGCCGTGCTCAGAGTCGCGTTCAGGCGAGAGGAGGTCGTTGAGCTTCTGGAGGTTTATTTACTGACTGAGAGCTGAAGCCCTTTGATCCAGTCACAGAGTTATAATAATACTATTATGGTTATTAAACTAATATCACGATAACAGAGGAACAAGCGCTGACTGATGTTCTTCCATCCTTTCATCTCCCAAACACAACCAGCTCCTCCGGTTCTGGTTCCTGATGTTTAACCCAGTAGGTTCCGTCAGGGTTGGTTCCTTCAGAAACTCAAAGACTAACCTTTTTATTGTCTCTCCTAGAACTCTAGTCCGGATTAAACGCGTATGTTAGTTTTACGTGTTTGTGGTGTGTCTTTTAGCATGAAATCAGAAGCTGAATCTGTAATAAATGGTTTATAATAGAGATGTAGACCATAGTGGATCTGTGATCCGTACTGACCCCCCTCACAGTCTCCTCCTCCTCTTCCTCCTCCTCCCCCCCAGCAGACGCCTACCTAGCATCATGACCCAGCAGATGCAGAACCTTCAGTTGTCTCAGACCAGGAAGTGTCCCGGTGGTCCGGCCTCGCCGAGCGCCGCCAAGCGTCTCTACAGGAACCTGTCGGAGAAGCTGCGAGGAAGCACCTCCTCGTTTGAAGACGCCTACTTCTTCGGCAAGACGGACCGCCTCCGCAAAGCCTCGGTGAGTCTTTATGGACTCATCATCATCATCATCATCTTCATCTTCATCATCTCACACCTCCAGCTGACTAATTTAAACGATGCAAAAATAAACTTAAATATTTCAGAGCTCAAGAAAGACAATTTGTTTACATACAAGAATAAAGAACTGATGAGAGTATTGATCAGAGGCCAAACCCTCGTCTTATTCATAATAATATCTTAACGATGCCCATCCCTACATGCAACAAATAAACATCTGAGATGAAAGGAAAGGAAAATAAAAGCTAATTTAGGAAAATAATGATCCTTTTGAGAGACACATACGTATAAACATATAAATAATAAACATTCTACCAAATCCTGGAGGGAAACCTTCTGCTTGTGTCTCATGAAGGATCAATAAAGATCTGGTTCAGTTCCTCTTCATCATCAAACCGGTTCCTCCCTCGTCTTCAGTCTTCTCACTCGCTCCATGTTCATGTCACTAGAGCACTTCTCACTCTTCATCATCATCGTCATCATCGCGTCCTTCCTGCTGCACTGAGAAACATTTGGTCTCTGAGATTCATCGTGTGTGTGTGTGTCTATGTGCGTGCGTGCGTGTGTGTGTGTGTGTGTGTGTCTATGTGCGTGCGTGCGTGTCTATGTGCGTGCGTGCGTGTGTGTGTGCTGACATTTACGGACCACTCACAACAGCAGACATGAAAAAGAGGCAGACGGGGGAGGATGATGATGATGATGAGGATGATGAATGTGTAACATGAAATCTCTCAAAGACGAGATGTGTCACAAACAAATATAAATATAGTTTATAGTTAAAAGTTATTAATCAGCTGTTAATATTATAATATTGATGATATAATAAAAGCTCTTCTAACAGACATCCAGATGTTTGATTCTCATGTGAAACAGTTTGAGTCACATGAAGAACGAGTTTGATTATTGATCAGTAGATATTGATTGAAGAGGTTTAAACTGTGATTATTAGGATTAAATTCAGTGAAATATAATAAAACAGAGTATTAAATGATGGACCTTCTTCTTGTTGATAATTTGTATCTTTGTGTCTTCTTCTCTCCCGTTAAAGTTCACGTTTCCTCTCAAACTCCAGCAGAGAAGAAGATTGTTGTCGTTGGTCGACGTCTGCAGAGTTCATGTTTCACACTTTATCTACTTTACTCTCCGTCATGTGACCGTGTGTAACTGTGGCTCTTGTTTCCATGCAGACGATGCAGGGCGGCGACTGTCTCTTCGAGGCCGTGGAGCAGCAGGACCTGGACACGGTGCAGATCCTCCTCTACCAGTTCTCGGCCGAGGAGCTGGACCTGAACACCCCCAACAGCCAGGGCCTGACGCCGCTGGACATCGCCATCATGACCAACAACACGCCCATCGCCAAGCTGCTGCTGAAGGCCGGCGCCAAGGAGAGTCCTCACTGTGAGTACCTGTAGTTCAGTCTGCAGCCTGAGGGGCCGCTGTGGTTCTAAAACGCCCATTAGCCCCCTGTGTGTGTGTGTGTGTGTGTGTGTGTGTGTGTGTGTGTGTGTGTGT
>NW_022285607.1:0-697 GCF_004355925.1 Anarrhichthys ocellatus | reverse complement strand
TGTGTGTGTGTGTGTGTGTGTGTGTGTGTGTGTGTGTGTGTGTGTGTGTGTGTGTGTGTGTGTGTGTTAAACAGTGGTCACTTTACAGTCGTGCGTGACTCCCCTCTGAACGGCTTTAACGAGGTTTGTCGTTTAATGGTTTAACTTTCCCAATGATGCATGTAACCCCGGGGCAATTACAGCTAAGTGATTTATTGTTGGGGTGAAGGGGGGGGGGTGCAGAGGGGGGGTCTCTGGGTGGAGGTACAATCCCATCCTTGTAAACAAACAAAGTTAACACACTGCTGCTGTTTTCCCTCCTGGGGGCGGCTCTCTGTTTATGTCATTTCTCTAGTGCCAAGTAAATCACTATGTGTGTGTGTGTGTGTGTGTGTGTGTGTGTGTGTGTGTGCATGTGTGTGTGCGTGTGTGTGTGCATGTGTGTGTGCGAGTCTTTTTACATGAGTTAAAGGTAAAAAAATCTCTTTGACAACAGTATTCAGATCAGTTTGAATGTATTTGACTTGAATATAAGTACACGTGTACCAGCAGGTGATACATCTCTGTCTCCCCCTTCAGGCAGTGAGAGTCATTACAACATCATGTTTTTAACCTTCTCTGGGCTCATATTTAATAAATACCAACCCGTCACTGAGCTGTAACACACTGTGTCTCTCCTCTGAGATTCATTGTGAGAATAACTGTAGCCTCTGAGTTT
>NW_022285606.1:0-3373 GCF_004355925.1 Anarrhichthys ocellatus | reverse complement strand
AATATTTGTTTACTTTTGCATGACAATGTCACGTACATTTTCTGGTTCCTGCTCCTTCTGACGCTTCACTGAAGCTACTTTATTGTTATCATGGTATCTTATGGTTTTCAACATATATTTATCTTGTAAAGGTTACTATCTCTTCAATCTCTGGTCTGACAAAAACTTTTAAATAGAGATTTAAACAATGCTGCACAAAACACACTTCACTGACTGACCCTATGGGGTCGAACTGGTTAAATATGTTACATGAATACTTCATAAATCAAAGACTTGTGAATCCCTAGCGGCTGTGGATCGACTCTGGCTGAATGTGAAGCCGGGTCTTGGTGGCCAGGGCTGCCTTGCGGGTCATGGTGGTGCAGCGAGTCAGGATGTCCTCGGTTTTTGGTCTGGGTGGCATCCTGGGAGCCATTGAAGCCGTCTCACTTCCTTTGGAGCTCACAGATTCAGAGCTGTCAGAGCTAGTGTTGGAGCCACGGCGGTCAGAGAGGATGAGATCAGGGTTGATTCTCCCACTGTCACTGACACTAGGCTGGGGGGAAGCTGCAGGACTGCCTGTGGGACTCTCACACAGCATGTCATCTCTTAAACTTGAGGACGATTGGCTTTTTGAGTAGAAGCCGGAGAAGCTGATCTCGGTGCTTGTGTTGCTCTCGGTGCTTGTGTTGCTCTCGCTGCGTAAGCGGCCATCTGAGTTTGCGGCGTCCCTCTCCGCCTGTACTTGCGACCAGGTCTCAGAGAGGACGTCCAGAGATCGGGCCTTGTAGAGACGCCCGGCCACAGAATCCTGTTGTGGGCTGTTTTCTTCGTTGATGCCGGGTGGACGAGGACCCTGAGGTTCCCTGCTGGTTGCCAGGTTCAGAGTGGAACTGTGCAGCTTTCTCTGCAGGCTGTAAAGGCCTAACCGTGGGTTGTTGTATGGTTGCAGCTTCATGGAGGGGATATAACCTGCCTTGCCATTGAATCTGCAGAGAATGGCAAAAAAAGGGAATTTATTTCAACTTTGTTCAGCAATTGCCAACTATGTTAACTCGATTAAGTTCAGAAATTCATCACATTTCATCTTAATGCAGGAAGAAATATTTGATACCGGTGTTTGTCTGTATTTCATCTCTTCATACAAACACTTTGCTAACTGTCCACCTACACAATAGTGAGTTTGTTGTGTGTTTTCATGTGAAGATAATGAAGAGGCACTCATGAACACTTCACCACAACACTTTTTAAAGAGCTCCTTGTTCCTATTCTCTACTGTTTGCAATGTTGACAGATAAGATTGGGGTATACCTGATGAGCCACCAGCCGTTGTCAGACTTCCTCAGCACCTCCACCACAGAGCCAATGGGCACTGACACCTCGTCATCCTTCTTAGTTGAGTAACTCCTCACGGCACAGTACAGGGCACCTAAAGGTCACAAACAAGACAACAAGCTCAGGAACTGCTGTGCAGATACATACTGTCTTAATAAAAGTGAGTTTTGGTAGAAAGGAATAGATGCATGTTAACGTCCAGTGGTTAAAGAGAACTCAACAGTGGTAGTTGTTTTTAACAGCTAATCTTCATAGTAATATGAAGTAGATGCATCTGACATGCATTGATTTTCACAGTAATGCCAGATGATGTCACACCACTGTCAAGCTTACAAAGGTTCACTTCTGTAATCCAGCTTGTTAAATGAGATCAGTCTGTTCTACGTGCATTCTTGCTCATTAAACTCCAACTGTGACTACAAGCAACACACACCTGCAAGCTGGAATCCAGCATCATCATCCTCCTCTCCTTCCCATAACTCCAGGTAGGGAGCAGGAAACCAAGCCAAAAGCTTATCCTCGTTCTCCACCAGCCACCAACCTGGAGAGGAAATAAAACATACTTTCAGCATGACAGAAATTGTTTTGGGGGAAGCTCAAGGTGTTTGCTGCTTTTCAGGAAGGAACTGCATGAAAGTGAAGCACTGACCTGCAGGGTCTTTGATCAGGACATCCAGCTTCTCGTCCACAGCAACCTTAAACGGACGATTCTTGGTATCCTTTGTCTCGTAAGCAGCCACACAGCGGTAAGTCTGGGTGACAAACGGGTGAGTGACGCTGCCTGCATGCTGGCGAGTCATATCACCGCCTCCTCCACCACCTCCATCGGGCAAATCATCAGACATCAGGATCATGATGCTGTGTGAAAGAGAAGTCAGAGTAAGAATCAAGAGCTTCTATTAAACTATCACGTGACTTGACTTAAACACTGACATGACAACCTACCTGTTCTTGGTGAAGTCTGGCTGCAGGTCGTGGTCTTTGGGCATGAAGAACTGAGTCACCTCTGAGCTCTGAGTCACAGTTTGGTCGCACTTCAGCAGCTTGTCGCAGTAGCTCTCCAGGAACTTCATGCGTTGGATTGATCGCTTGGATCCTTTCTGCTGGAGGTTGTTCCTCCTGGCCTGCCCTGGAGAGAGGAGAGGAGACGGTTTCAGGATTAATATTAGATTTGCTGAGAAGAAGAACATCATTTTTAAAGCATTTTTCTTCAAACAGGAGGAAAAGCAAGCTAAAACAAACCATGTTTGTACAGATATTAAACTGTTTTGTGTGCTATTCCTCTAATTAATTGCTACAAATACACAGTTGCTCACAGGAGACCATTTATAAACACCTTGTAACACACAGTTGAAATAATCTTACCACTAAATTTGGGGATCACTCTGTCGTTTTTCCTGAAAGCGTTCATGTGAGGGAACCTCTTTTTCAGCTGCCTCTGTTTGGAGAAAAAAAACCACATCTGAATTAATAATTATTCCTACGATATAAACAGCAGACTGAGTACACCAAGTGGGAGTTTCTTTGGTCTTACATGAAATTTCTTGAAATTCTTGAAGGACCTGTAGACAATAACTTCAGTCTCGTCAGACCACAACACAGATATCAAGAGCATCTATGGAGAGAGAAAAATAAAAGATTTCAGACCAGAAACTTTACCACAAACACAGACATATTTAACACCTCACATAAGTAACAACTGAGGTCTTGACTCACCTTCATTTTTGGTGTGTCCCTGTGGACGGCTCCGATAATACGGGCACTGATTACAAAGCGTTGTTCACCGGCCATCGTCCACTTGTTTGTGTCTGAGCTCTCAGGATGAAAAGCTGCTCTATTGACCTTCAGTGTCTAGCTGAACTGCCTCTGCTGCTCTGCCAGATCAGAGAGTCTGCTGCGGTTTATATGTGCTTCACATAACGGAGGCGGAGTTTGACTGAGCAACATCTGAGGGCTGGAAAAAAGGATGCACACATGCAGAGAGGAGTGGTCAAACAAGTGTAGCTGGATCTTCTGGCAGTCAAATTAACATCAAAGTCAGACGTCATGCAGGAGAATG
>NW_022285605.1:2355-3373 GCF_004355925.1 Anarrhichthys ocellatus | reverse complement strand
TTTAATTTCTTAAAGAAACATGTTCAGAGTTTCTCTAATGGGAGCGTTGGCTTCTTTCATATCATAATAGATTTAATATTTTGTATCGAGACAAACCAACAACAAGAAACGAGAAGAACATTAAACATTAGTTCATTTATTGGGATTATTTTTTCTCATCTTTAATTTTGTTTCATTCATTATTTATTAATTATTGTTTCATTTAATACAGTTACTTTAAATTGAAGAGGGGCGGAGTCAGTCGGCGGCGGTTCCGCCCTCTGATTGGCTGCGGGGGGTATATTATGTTAATGAGGAGGGCGTGGCTTAGAGCCGGAGTCGCTGCGCCGCGGAGAGACGCCTCATTGTGCCGTTTGGACCGGACGCGGTGGATTTATACCGGAAGCGGCTCGGTGCCGGAGGAGGATTTTCACGCCGGTTCGGTCCCGTTTCTTTGTGGAAATAACCAGAGCCGTTGTGGATTACCGTGAGCGCGTGCTCCGCTCGGAGTCTCTCTGTTCCTTTGGAGCTGCGGACGCAGAGAGGTGAGTTTCTTCTTCTCCTGCAGGAAACCCCGCGTCTCCGCTCCGCCCGGTGTGTGTGTGTGTGTGTGCGTGTGCGCGCGCGCGCGCGTCTCTGAAGTGTGTGTTAATGCGTGAAGAAGCGGGACGCGTCACGGGATGAGATGTTTTTGTTTTTTTTGGAGCGCATGCGTGTTTGGCAGCTTTGATTGATGGCTGTCAATCATCGGGTCATCAGCACGCGCAACAACAACAAACAGCCAAAGAGGCAGGAGTGTGCGTGTGCGCGTGCGTGTGTGAGAGGAAAGCTTCATTAACTCCAGTCACCTTCCTCTCGTCATCCTCATCCTCAGCAGCCGAAGCTTGAAGTTGAGCTCTCTGCTGACGGACTAACGGGGGTCTGAGGACTAACGGGGGTCTGAGGACTGACAGGGGGTCTGAGGACTGACGGGGTCTGAGGACTAACGGGGCTCTGAGGACTAACGGGGGTCTGAGGACTGACGGGGGTCTGAGGACTA
>NW_022285605.1:0-2345 GCF_004355925.1 Anarrhichthys ocellatus | reverse complement strand
GTCTGAGGACTAACGGGGGTCTGAGGACTGACGGGGGTCTGAGGACTGACGGGGGTCTGAGGACTAACGGGCTCTGAGGACTAACGGGGGTCTGACGACTGACAGGCTCTGAGGACTGACGGGCTCTGAGGACTGACGGGCTCTGAGGACTAACGGGGGTCTGAGGACTGACAGGCTCTGAGGACTGATGGGGGTCTGAGGACTGATGGGGGTTTGAGGACTGACAGGGTCTGAGGACTGATGGGGGTCTGCAGGACTCTTCGTAGTCTGCTGGACTCATCCGGTTCTGCAGGACTTGGTCTCGCCCCCCATCGGTGCTTCTGATCCTCATTTCTTTAACGTGAGGATTTAAAAGACGGTGATTCTTTTCTTCTTGGGAGAGAACGATGACATTTATGGATCGATATCAGGGTCCAGGGTCTGAACCTGATCCAGGTCTATGGTCTGACCCATCTATCAGGGTCCAGGGTCTGATCCTGATCCAGGTCTGACCCATAAGAACTCTATCAGGTTCTGTTCATTATCGAGTTATTTGTTGATGTCTCTGATCGTTCAGTTCCTCATTTTGTGAAGAAAATGTGCTAAAAATGTCCAAATGTCTCTGAAGTCCTCGAGGATCTGGTCCACAGTCCAGAACCAGAATCAGTTTACAGTCCTGTGATCCAGCTGCCGGGTCTCATCCAGTCGGTACTGATCCTGGTGCCGGTTCTCTGGACCGACTCATGTTGAATCCACGTCGTGGTTCTGACAGAGGACTCGGAATCAGGTTTTGATATTTGATCTCTTGGTTTTATTTTGAAGGTAAAAGAGTTTAAATATCTTTATTTATTTTTATTATTAATCTTTTTTAAAGATTTCTCTGATAACATCATTTGAATATCTAAATAAATAATAATCATATTTACACCAAAAACCTCATGAATGATGTAAAAACGTGTTTTGATTGTGAATCTAATTACATCACGAAGTTTAAAAGTATTGATCCTGAAACATTCCATCAGCACCTGGAGGTCTCTGATCAGACCCTCTTCAGACCCTCATCAGACCCTGATCGGATCCTGATCAGACCCTAATTGGATCTTGATCTGACCCTGATCGGATCCTGATCAGATCCTGATCAGACCCTGATTGGACCCTGATCGGATCCTGATCGGATCCTGATTGGACCCTGATCAGACCCTTACGTTGGTTTTATTTCCCCTCGTTAACGAGTTTGAACCGTTTATTTACGAGGATCAGACCGTCGTCCTGAAGGTCTTCCTGCTGCTGGAGGACGGCGCTCCGCCAATTAACCGCCAATTATGAGCCGGATATTGAATTATTAACGTGAGCGCTGACGGCCGGCGTGCGGCTCATCGTAAACATGTTCACAGCGAGACGGAGGTTAAAGCGTCTGACACGGAAAATAGATTTTATTCCGAGTTTTTACAGCCGGACATAAACGTTTATGAGCCGATGATTTGAGAGTTTATACAACGTTAAAACATAAACGTGTGTTTCCTGAGGAAAGGAAGCGGTCGTAAAACGCCCCGATGCACCTGAACGCACCTTCATTTTATTTAAACGCTCTTAACACAAAACACACAATCTGAGTGCAACATTAGTGCTGAATGAGTTCTGTCGTGTTTATGGATCATAATCAGGTCTTTGGTTAGTCGTCAGCAGAGTTTAGATGTTTACTGAATATAAACCTCATGTTAGGATAGAAGTGGAGGAAAGAAGGGAAGGAAGGAAGACAATGAATGGAGGAAGGGAGGAAAGGAAGTGAAGAAAAGGGAAGGAAGGGGGGAAGTGAAAGAAGGGAGAACGGAAGTAAAAAAAAAGAAGGGAGTGAGGGAAGTGAACAAAAGAAAGGGGGGAAGGAAAGATAATGGAAGTAAAAGGAGGGAGAGAGAAGGGATGGGAGGGAAAAGTATGGAAGTAAAAAAATGAAGGAGGGAAGGAGGGAGGGATGGAAGGAAGGGGGGAAAAGGAATTACTGAAACTAAACCTCATATTTTAATATCTAAACACTAAACGCTCCACCAGAGACCAGAAGATGAGAAGAGTCACATCTGCTCACTGAGGACACTCGCTTTCAACCAGAATGAGCCAGACCTGATGGGTTCAGGACCTCAGGGTTCCGGTCCAGGTCCAGGCCCAGAGAGGAGAGGTTTCTGAAGTCTGTTTTCATACTTCAGCTCATTTCTGTAGTTTGAACGATATTAAAAACAATCTGCTGTAATATTTAACCCTTTGTTTCCTGTATGAACCTGACATGGAGGTCAAAGGTCACACGTCTCTTTGTTAGAGGATATAAACCAGGATTACGCCCCCCCCCCCCCCCCCCCCCCCCCCCCCCCCCC
>NW_022285604.1:0-3373 GCF_004355925.1 Anarrhichthys ocellatus | reverse complement strand
TGTGTGTGTATGTAGGTGTGTGTGTATGTGTGTGTGTGTATGTAGGTGTGTGTGTATGTGTGTGTGTGTGTATGTAGGTGTGTGTGTATGTGTGTGTGTATGTAGGTGTATGTGTGTGTGTGTATGTATGTGTGTGTGTATGTGTGTGTGTGTGTTGTCTGCTGGCCCTTCTGCTCCAGCAGACAATGTTCTTCTGCTTGACCACCAGACTGCTGCTGGACTTCACATTATTTTAGCCACGTAAGCACTTACAACTCAGTTTGGATGAACATGCAAACAAACATGGAGACTTTCTACCACACAGACCCACTAGTGGTCCCCTGGAGCTTTATTCTACGCCTGCTTGTCATGCATCGGGTCCTGCACACAGACACTTTGGTATGTGGAGCTCTCTGCAGCTCTCTGCTTTTTCTTTTTTCCTGCCTCACCTATGATGATGGTGCACGCGCTCAGCAGCCCGATCTCCTTCTTCAGCGTCACCCTGTCGGGGATTTTCTCCTTCTCCTCCTTCTTCCTCCTCTTCTCCTCCTCCTGCTGCTGCTTCTTCTTCTTCTTGCCGTCCGTCACGGAGCCGTGCGGCCGGCAGCTGATGCCCCCGCTGCTGCCGTTCTGTCCATCCATGTCCGCCTGCCCGGGTCCGGTCCGGTCTGTCCAGTCCACTGTGTCCACCCAGTCCCAGTGCTCCCAGCGCTCCTGTCCTCTCCTCGCTCCGTATTCATGCAGACTGAATGGGCTGCGCTTGCGCAACAACCTGCCGCTGTCCAGGGTAGAATGTTAAATACCCTGGACTCTCCGCGGTGCGTTCAGGGACGCCGGGAGGAACCGGACCGTGTTTTTACACTTCACGTGCAGCATCAGTGGTGGAGAAAGTACTCAAGAAGTCCTGTAACTAAAAAGTACATCTTTAAATATGACATTACTATTTGTATTTGTGAATGAAGTCAAATGGAGGCTGCCGAAGAAAAGTACTCAATCCAATAAATACAATAAATCATAATAATATGCAGAAACATTTCAACTCTCAATCAACTTTTACAGCCTAGTGAGTATCTTTAATTATAATAATCACATGAAAGAACACGTGTTGTTTACTTCATGTTTTGAATGTAGTCAAAGTTAAGTTATTGGAGTAAAGCCTGATCATCAGAACATAATATTGTATAAATGTTTTTATTTAGGTGCACATTAATTAATTAACATTTCAGTCTCCACGTCGATGTAAATGTGAGTTATCTAGAGAGACAACTTCCATGTCTGTGGTTCCTGGGCAGGTTAGTACAATTCATGGCCTAATAATATGAGCACAAGTCAACAGCAAACACTAACACTGTACAACACAATACAACACAATACAATACATAAATACATAACAAAAGCAGCATATTCATAAAAACAATGAGAGTAACAGTGCAAACCCATGAACCTTAAAAACGAGGCAAGCATCTGCAAAATGTTTAAAACCATTGAAATGAACTAGATTTGTGCTTTTGAACTATAAAGATAGTATTTAGAGTTGTCATGCTTGGTGAATGCATGAACAATAAGGAGCCTCACTAAGTTTACACTGTCTATAAAGGTTGTTATTCACTTGTAATCCACTAAAAAACAAAAACACAAATATTTAGTTTCCTCTAAAAAACTGATCTCCATTTGTCTTGAGGTACATTTACTCAAGTACTCTGGTTAAAGTACAGATTTGAGGTACTCCAGCTTTCTACTCCGCTGCATCTAAGAGGAACATGTTGTGCTTTTTACTCCACAACGTTTATTTGATGACTTAACTTACTTCACAGATTCAGATTAATGTTATAATCATTTAAGATTTCCTCCTCCTCCTCCTCCTCTTCTCTGGGAGTCAACACCGACACCACGCTGCTGGAGACCCAGGACATATTGCTGGACCCGCTGGAGGGAAGGGAGGCACGGGAGAACCAGAACCAGGACTGAGAGGGGCAGATTGTCAGACCCTGCTGCAGTAACATGAGAGGTTTTCTAAAGAGTCTGGAGCTCAGAGACACTACTGCTTTAGTCCACAGGGGGCGACAGAACCAACACAACATGAAAGTTCCTCATAGTAACTTAGTAACTAAGTAAAACTCAGCCTAAAGTTATTGTTTTTTTGTTGTAGCTGATAGTTCTATATAATATCTAAATAATTCCTGCAATAACTCTTTAAATACTGTCCATAACATTAACCTTTATGTTTTTTTAAGCTAACTATGTACAAATATAGACTATTACACACCCATGGCCAAGGTGCAAGACACCACCAAGGCTTAGCGGGCCCCTCCTGCTGTCAGTGGGTGGAGGGACACTTATACGTAGTCCACCAGGCTGCCAGGCTAGCTGTGAAAGAAAACAAACCTTGTTCCCCTGAGACATATGCAGTATGGAGGTTAAACACGCCCACAGAGTGAGGTGGCAAGAACATGGGATGTGCAAACCAGGGTTACAAATGTACAATCAGATACACTGAGAGGAGGAGCAACTCTGAAGGAGGAGAGCTGCAGACTCACTTCTCCTGAAGTGAAAGTGAAAGTGAGTCTGAGCGACAGCAGAGCTGCAGTCGAGACAAGTCTCTCTGTTTCTCTCTGAAGAAACATTCAACTGAATCCAGCAGAGTCTCTGACAAACTCTGGTGAGTACACTGTTCTACAGACTAAATGTAGTTCAAGAGAGAAACCAATACTGTAGCCAAGAAACATAAGTAACATCAGATAAACTAGGCCTGCTAAAAGCTAACTAGTGGAGCTTAAATGTACACTATCTGATTTTATCTCATGACTTTAATTACCTGTAAAGGCAGAAAAGAACAAGCTGTTACACAATCTGGTAAATATCCAATGTGACTGTTTGTGTAGTTACTGCTGTCTGTCTTTGTGACGCAGTTCAGCTGATGATATCTGATGTAACATACAACCTCAGAACTACTCGGACAGGAAGTTCCACTGGACAAATGTTTAGCTGAGGTCCACGTGGTGACTGTGGGGGTTGTGGAGAGAAATTCTATATATAGTGTAATAATATGTCTCATTTATAAAGTGTGTAGGATCCATACTTAAAGTGTGTGTGTGCACAAAAGCAGGAAATGGCACACGGCCAAAAAAAACCTAAAGTCGAACTTGTATGAACAGATCAGCCTCTACACGCCCACATTCAACCACAAACTGTGAATACAAGCATTGTAGTAGTTGTGACTCATCAGCACTAATAATACTGCTGCTCTGAGAGTTTATGATGAAGAGGATTTAGACGTGCAAAGTAACATGTGATGTGAAGTGACATTAAATGTGTGAGAGGCGTCATCACATCACATTTAATTCCTACAATCTGACTTCAATTCACCACCTTGGGTCAGAGGCTCAGGTGAGAC
>NW_022285603.1:0-3374 GCF_004355925.1 Anarrhichthys ocellatus | reverse complement strand
CACACACACACGATACTTTGTTGAAGATGATGTAAATAAGAGATTCCGTCTGATTGGCTGATTGTGAGAAAACTGGGGCAACCGAAACTCAGCAAGCACTGACATGATGCACACACACACACACCACACACACGCATACACACACCTCATGTGTGAAAGCTGCTCTTATCTTTAAAGAATGAGAGAGACATAGTGGTGTATAAAGAGAAAGTCCCGTAAAAAACACTGTTGTCGAGACACACACGAGCCTTTGTGATTTAGTAATCTATATGTGTGTGTGTGTGTGGGTGTGTGTGTGATGCCACCGGCTGCCTCATAGACACAACAGACACTACGACCTCAGCTGTTCTCTCCCTCCTGTCTCTCTCTATCAGCCCTGATCTCTTACTGTAAACTCTCCCTGTAAACAACCTGCACAGAAAAGCTCTCCATGTTTCTCTATACTCTACTCTATTTATACGACACGCAGACTGTGTATAGAGCAACATACACACTCAACAATACGTCGGTAGGTGAAAACACACCCTCTGTCTGACAACATTATGGAACGAACAGAGAAATAAAACCTTTTTTTTTACCTTTTTCTGGTTTAGAAGCTCCTGTACAGCACTGAGAACCGGTGTTATTTAGATTGAACGGAACAGGGTGAAACCAAAACTAATGATTGGATGGCGCTTCAATGCAGGGCGGTGGTGGATGCGTCCCATCACAGACATGTAACACGTGTTTTCGTTATTACTAACCATAACCACAATCTTTCCTTAAACTTAGACCATACAGTAGTTGTCATGCGAAAAACTGTCCAATATCAATATTCTGTCTGGTGAAAAGATTTTATCTCCACCACCTGCAGCTGTGTGATTATTGATCATCCCTGCTGCTTTGATATGCTGCCCACACCTATGTTCTTGCCCTCTCCGTGATGAAACAAGTAAAACAATGGAAAAGCTGAAGGGGCTCAGCACTCTATTGAGTGCAACCTTCTACATTGTCCATTTAATAACATGTACACTGTCTGAATATCAATGCAAATCACGTGGAAACACTTTAGTCAGTCGACTGGCTGTCTTCGGAAATACAGGTTTTCAATTGTTCTTTAAAATGAAACTATTTAATTAAATATCTGTATATTTCATTACAATTTTGTATACACATAATTTATGACAACATTTCACAAGTCATGTTTTCTGCAACAATGTAATAGGGAAATGTTCAGAGAGAGAGAGAGAGAAAACAGAGAGAAGTGAGAGTAACACCTGGCATTACCCACATTAGTCTGCTGTGTGTGTGTGAGTGTGTGTGTGTGTGTGTGTGTGTGTGCCATCAGACTGTCTGCATGGGGAAACTTTACTCCAGCCCTGGCACACAACAACAGTGGTGATCTGCACGTGTGTGAGTGTGTGTGTTTGCAGCAGCCATAGTGTTGAGTGAGTGCTACTTCCAAATCTGAGGCTGGCAGTGGTCCACACACACACACACACACACGTGTGTCCCATAGTCCTATAAACGTGTAGTACACACTTGTGTCACCAGGGGATCAACTGAGTGTTTTATGGTCGATATTTTTGGATTATACCTTCGTGAAATAAAACACTCAGTTGATCCCCTGGTGACACAAGTGTGTACTACACGTTTATAGGACTATGGGACACACGTGTGTGTGTGTGTGTGTGTGGACCACTGCCAGCCTCAGATTTGGAAGTAGCACTCACTCAACACTATGGCTGCTGCAAACACACACACTCACACACGTGCAGATCACCACTGTTGTTGTGTGCCAGGGCTGGAGTAAAGTTTCCCCATGCAGACAGTCTGATGGCACACACACACACACACACACACACACTCACACACACACAGCAGACTAATGTGGGTAATGCCAGGTGTTACTCTCACTTCTCTCTGTTTTCTCTCTCTCTCTCTCTGAACATTTCCCTATTACATTGTTGCAGAAAACATGACTTGTGAAATGTTGTCATAAATTATGTGTATACAAAATTGTAATGAAATATACAGATATTTAATTAAATAGTTTCATTTTAAAGAACAATTGAAAACCTGTATTTCCGAAGACAGCCAGTCGACTGACTAAAGTGTTTCCACGTGATTTGCATTGATATTCAGACAGTGTACATGTTATTAAATGGACAATGTAGAAGGTTGCACTCAATAGAGTGCTGAGCCCCTTCAGCTTTTCCATTGTTTTACTTGTTTCATCACGGAGAGGGCAAGAACATAGGTGTGGGCAGCATATCAAAGCAGCAGGGATGATCAATAATCACACAGCTGCAGGTGGTGGAGATAAAATCTTTTCACCAGACAGAATATTGATATTGGACAGTTTTTCGCATGACAACTACTGTATGGTCTAAGTTTAAGGAAAGATTGTGGTTATGGTTAGTAATAACGAAAACACGTGTTACATGTCTGTGATGGGACGCATCCACCACCACCCTGCATTGAAGCGCCATCCAATCATTAGTTTTGGTTTCACCCTGTTCCGTTCGGTCTAAATAACACCGGTTCTCAGTGCTGTACAGGAGCTTCTAAACCAGAAAAAGGTAAAAAAAAAAGTTTTATTTCTCTGTTCGTTCCATAATGTTGTCAGACAGAGGGTGTGTTTTCACCTACCGACGTATTGTTGAGTGTGTATGTTGCTCTATACACAGTCTGCGTGTCGTATAAATAGAGTAGAGTATAGAGAAACATGGAGAGCTTTTCTGTGCAGGTTGTTTACAGGGAGAGTTTACAGTAAGAGATCAGGGCTGATAGAGAGAGACAGGAGGGAGAGAACAGCTGAGGTCGTAGTGTCTGTTGTGTCTATGAGGCAGCCGGTGGCATCACACACACACCCACACACACACACACATATAGATTACTAAATCACAAAGGCTCGTGTGTGTCTCGACAACAGTGTTTTTTACGGGACTTTCTCTTTATACACCACTATGTCTCTCTCATTCTTTAAAGATAAGAGCAGCTTTCACACATGAGGTGTGTGTATGCGTGTGTGTGGTGTGTGTGTGTGTGCATCATGTCAGTGCTTGCTGAGTTTCGGTTGCCCCAGTTTTCTCACAATCAGCCAATCAGACGGAATCTCTTATTTACATCATCTTCAACAAAGTATCGTGTGTGTGTGTGTGTGTGTGTGTGTGTATGTGTGTGTTCACACAGAGTCTGATATTGGGAAAGAGAAAAAATGATGGTCCTGTTTAAAAGCGGAACTAAAAGAGAGACAGAAACCTGGTTGCACACACACACACACGATACTTTGTTGAAGATGATGTAAATAAGAGATTCCGTCTGATTGGCTGATTGTGAGAAAACTGGGGCAACCGAAACTCAGCAAGCACTGACATGATGCACACACACAC
>NW_022285602.1:0-3374 GCF_004355925.1 Anarrhichthys ocellatus | reverse complement strand
AGTTGCTCAGCAGTTCCAGAGAAGAGCTATGAGGAAGTCATTTCACAAGCCCGAATAGCACCAGCTCATTACGACAGCTGTCTGCTTTCAGACGTTTACTCAGTTTGAATGTATTTTTCCTTAAAAGGCTCAGTATTGATGGCCAAATTGTGTACATATGATGTTGACTCCTCAGTCAAAGTAAGCTCAGAGAGAGACTGAAATTATCTCCCAGAAATGAGCCTTCTGTTAACTCACATTTCTACTGAAGTCTTATTAACACAACAGCACAGACTGGATAGTTAGACATGATTTACAGCGACACAGTCCTCTTTGCTTTATTCAACATTTAGGGAACACATTTGACCTTACACATAACATAGTTGAATATGACATGTGAGTTACGGACATGCGAGTGACTGTATCTGTTTTGTTCAAGCACTGGAGCAAGCACACATTAAAAACTCAAAACAAGTGCATTCTGTTGATGACAGAAATTTTACGTGAATATTTTTATGTACAAACTTCAGGGATTCTTTTCACATCATAGGCAGTCATACACTTTAACAGTCATGTCACAGTTGAGAAACTAATGTCAACTCAAAGTCCATTTGTTAACTGTTGTGGAGCTTTCGTCGTATCACATGCTCTTCATGTGCAGATATCCATGACAAAGGTATCGTATGACAAAGGTATGATTTAAAGCGTAGGAACACCATTCACTGTCTGTTACATCCGCCTCTACCTCACTCTCATCATCTACATTTCTCAGCAATGTTTCTCAGTAATTAAAAAAGCAAAAATGACACACAAAAAATGAATGCATAAAAATTCAGCCCTACACACTCTGATAGCCGCTGTCTGAGGTTAATGGCCTAGTCTGGTCTGCAGGGATCAAACAGAGAAAAGGTTTTTGGAGCTCAGAGAGACACTGGCCTCCCTGGACATTGTTAATGAAACATGGGAAGCTTTGAGCCAACTTGGTCAATAATTCCTCTGTATACCTGTTCAAATGTTCCTCTTTCTCATCCCTTCTCTCCTCGGAAAAGAAAACATCAGGCTGCTTCACCAGATTCTGAAATGGCTGGTAGTCGTCATCCACTGGAGGAAAGCTGCATGAACCTGCAGGCACGCAGCCGTAGCAGGGGTTTTCATCACACCTAGCTGCCCCTTCAGTTATTCCATGTTGCTTTGTCGCACCACGAACCGCCTCCTCAGAGCTCTCACAATTGACCTCAACTCTGGACACAGGATCACATGACCCAATTGTGTTGGTGCCGCTAGAGACGGCGGACAAACTGGAGTCTTCTGCATATGAAAATGCCCCAGAATCTGCATTGCGCTGCTGATATGACATGTCCATTGGCATAATAGATGGAACCCCTGGTAGTGAATTAACAAGCGGACAAGTTGGTGCCTGTGGGTTAACACAGGTCACAATGTCACCCGCACTAGGACGGTATGCAGAGTCACAAAGCATTTCAGCCGGCGTCTGGACCTCAGAGCTGTCCGTCAGAATCTGATGTGGGCAGCTGGGAATGAGGATGGAATAGGTTTTGTTGTGAAAGCTGGATGACCAACAACTCATGTCATCAGCTCGGACACCACAAGGGTTGTATGGAGAGGAGAGTAAACCACTGTCTTTGGTGGTCAAAGGTGAGAACGGGGCGATATTGGGAAAGACTTTCTTAAGGGCATCGTCAACACAGGCTATAATGTCAGCAGGTTCTGTATTAGCATAACTGAGACAAGAAGAGCCAGTACTGATTCCACTGCTTTGCTGAAGGCTTCCACTGCTAGTGTCTCCCAGTGACCCCTTCGACCTGAATAGAGAGAAACAGACTTCAAGAGCCAAAAACAAACACATAGAAATCCTTAAGGAAATGTTGTAGTGCAGCCACACTAACCATAGTTTACTGTCATCTGGGACAAGGAGCTCAACACAGGCAGGGGAGACGACGATTGTTCCAGGCTCCAAGACCTGCAACAAGGAGGATAAAAACAATTAAAACTACAGATTTGAAACTTTTTGGTTAAATGGGTCAATTTGTAAAAGTTATTTTCCAATAGATACTCCATGAATGATTTAACAGTACAGGAAAAAAACATTTTCAAATTGACTTGTTTGACACATTTACTGAAAGTATGTGGAGAAGTTTAAAGTTAATCATTAAGATGTCAGTCTTGGTTGGTTTGGTGAAACCCGTACCAGGGCTGCTGGTGGTAACAGCAAGAGCAGTTTATTACTACAAGAAACGTCTGCTGAGCAGCTACTTTGTCACAAATACAACACACAACTATTACTTTTAACTATTATGTATACTAGTGTACAACTGCTATATATGTTTACAGTGCAGCCATACAAACTCTATACTGTATTGAAACGTTTCAATAAAAGAGTAGAATGCAGAATGTAAATGCTTTGAATGGCTAACGTTAGAAAATGCCCAAACTAAACAGCATTAAGGATTAAAAAATATGCTGCTCACATGTAATTAATTAAGTAAAATAAACAGATGCAACAATTGAAGCTGCAAGTTTTCATTTTTATTTTCAGCCAACATCAAGTTTACATCACGAGGTGACTCACCTTTGGCTCGCTTGGATGAATAACACCAAGTTTGGGATTTGGACATTTGGCAACTGTGTCCCTCCACTTTGTTTTGAGCCTAAAATCAATTGGACAAATCAATTAACAAAAATCCCAAACATGTCACATAAACACAACATATGAGTTACAGTGTTGAAGGGAAAAGCCTTGCATATAATTCACTAACAGAGAAATGCAAAAACTATTTTTTATCTGCATGACTTACTTTACATAACAGATGAATATCACACCGCTGATGATGACTGCAGCCAAACTGAGGCTGATGATGATAACCAAGGGCAGGATAAAAGGGGGCATAGCTGTGAAGTAACATGTATGAGGTACATTTAGAAATCACATATTACATGCAGTAGAGAGACAAACTAGAGACAAGTGCGTGGCGTATAACTGTAGATTTGCACCAGGGTTGTATCATGTGGAACGGTCTCCACAATGACAGCTTGTGGGACGATTCAACACCTATGAACACTGTATAATGCATCAGCAGCTGTTGGTGTTGTCACTTCTTTAAAGGGCCATGTGGTTACACATTTATTTTGATTTGAGTGACCACATGTCATTACAGAAGTTCATTTGACCTAACATGCACAATTAATATGTACACACTCCAGCTTAAAGACAAATAAGATGTAAACATGGATCAGTTTTTGTTGTTGTTACCTTTTAATAGCCTATTACATTATTTTGCGCTATAGACAACAATAGCCAACAAAATCACTTTGAACAGCCATGAGAGCCACTTGCTTTGGGCTCATATGGTTATGGAATCACACATCACACACAC
>NW_022285601.1:0-3374 GCF_004355925.1 Anarrhichthys ocellatus | reverse complement strand
CAATCTTTTAACTGGCAGATCTGTGAAAGGGGAGGGAACGACAAATAGACTCCAAATAAACTTTGAGCAGGAGGAAACTCCCCTACAGCAGAAATAGAGTCGGTGTGGGGGTTATAAAGTTGTGCTTCATTCCAGGAAGAGGAGCTGTTTGAGAGTTGCAGTGTTTCTTTAGTAGTCAGTTACATTCTTCCTTTTAGATAAATACAGATTTTATAATAGAATACAGGCTCTGAGAACCAGTGTTCCTAATGGAACATGATACTACTACTACTACTACTTCCACTAATACAATGTAGAGTACTGATAAACATTATCCTCCGTCACCATAATCAGCATTAAATCAACACACGGTCTGTTGATGATTATTTCAAAAACATGACCTCACATTCTGAGTGTTTCTGAGACGACGTGAAGCCAAGTTATTCCTAAAGTGTTATTGGTGAAGCCTGTAAAGATTTCCATAATTCTCAATTCATTCCTGCATGCTTGTTGTGGAATGTTCAAAAGTTGTGTAATAAATCTGAAAGTAACACATTCTGCTGAAATGTTGTCTTGAAATGTTTTCGTTTGCAAAAGAGTCACAATTTTACACGAGGGGTTTATTTGATTGTCTTTTAGTTTTTGTCTCTTGACAAAATATCTTTAAAAAACACATTCAATGGAAATAAATTAAGTAGGAAACAGACAGATGTTTGTGACACTCTGACAGTGAAAGGAAGAACACAGTTTTTTAAAGAATAGTAGTTTATTGATAAAATGCTGACATGTCACAATTTATTTATTTACAGGATTTTGAACATTGACTTTTCATAAATGTTTCCAAAAACAATTGACTTCACTCTAAGAAAGATGATTAACAAACTGTTTTTCTGAGGGTTACATGTAAGATTATGTCAGAACATTTTACTGTTAATTTTCTTTGCATACATTTAAAACATTTAAAGAATTAATGTGATTTTTTACATCAGTACAGTTGCAGCACACAGACAGCAGTATGTAGAGGACTAAAAAGTCAACGTTAAATTATACAACATGTTTAGGAAGATATGGTACAACTTAAAATGACTATTTTTTATGTTTTATATTACATAAATTTGGCAGATGCTCAAAAATTTAAATTAAAATCAATTAATTTAGATTTTTACATACATGACTCGTGATTATTGTTATTTATTTTACATACAAGACCATTAAAATGAAAAACAAATTCAATTTTAAGTTGAACAAAAAATAATCAGCAGACAGTTTGCATATGCACTATTTTCCATGCACAGAATATAATGAAAATGTTTAGTAAATTTAACATAAGAATCAAATTTCAAATAGTTAAATTCCTGTGAAGCAATAAAAAAGACATTTTCACAATTTCAGTAAATTGCTCTGATGAAAACAAAACAACTTAAATCCTATGAAACAAATCACCACAGTCCCACCCACTATGTTTGATTGCTGCAGTGCAGACACACTTCTACATTTACTGTCTAGAGGTGAATCATTCTTTAAACTCTTGTCTACTTGAGCTCACACAACTCAGCAGTTCCTCCAGAAGATGCTGAAAGCCACAATCCAGCATAGAGAGGCTGAGTGAACGTGGTCTGGACTCTGTGGAGGAGAGTCATGGTTTTAGACACGCTGTAGTAAGACAGAGTACCTGCCCTGTGATCCAGATAAACTCCTATTCTGGAGGACTGAGGGCCTGAGACTGAAGTAAGAGTATTGTTATGTCTGAATACATAACGACCTCTGTAACATTCTAATGACCAAGATTTGTCATTATATCCAAATCCACATTCCTCCCTGGTCCCTGTTCTGCTAATATCCTTGTATGCAACTGAAATAATAACTCTCTTGCTCCACTCCACCTCCCAGTAGCAGCGTCCAGTCAGACCCTCTCTACTCAGGACCTGCCACAACTCAACAAATCTGTCAGGGTGACTCAAATATAACTGTTCTTCTTCCATTAATGTTGCTTTTCTGTTCCTGTCACACAATGACAAACATTTATGTGCTGTGTTTGGATCCAGTGTGATTTGACTAGAATATTTCATGAACTCAGCTCTGGTTCTGGGCTGTGCTTGAGGCAGTAAAACATCTACTTCAGTCACTGCCAGAGAGATCTTTCCCCACTCCTCACTCAGAACAGCCTGCAGTTTATCTCTGGCCTCCGACACCGCTGCTGCCACATCCTTAAAGGAGCACAGAGGATGGATATCAACGCTGGGTAGGTCTTTAGACTCACTCAGACGGGACAGTGAGGGGTAGTTGTTCAGGAAATGGAGGTGATCCTCTGTACGTGACAGCAGCTCCAGCTCAGCGTCTTTCCTCCGCAGCTCATTGATCTCCTGCTGCAGCTTCACCTCAAGCACTTCAGCTTGACTCACTTGAGTTTTCTGCTGGGATCTGATCTGCTGCTTCACCTCAGAACTTCTTTTCTCAATCAGACGACTCAACTCAGTGAAGATCTTCTCACTGTCCCTCACAGCGTCATTGGCCGAAAGGTTGATAGTCCCCACCTTCTGTCGAAGCACCTTGACATCTTTCTCTCTGTCCTGGACTCTCTGCTGGATCTTTTGCCGACTCGCCCCGAGCTCCGTCTGCCTCTCAGCCCTCTCTGCTGCAGCGGAGACTGTGTCGTGGCCTTTATGATCATCCATTGTGCAGAGATAGCAGATGCACTGCTGATCAGTGTGGCAGAAGATCTTCATCACCTCGTCGTGGCGAGAGCAGATGCTCTCCTGGAGCTTTACAGTGGCTTCAACCAGCTTGTGTTTCTTTAATGGAGCAACATCGTAGTGAGGCTGGAGGTGTTGCTCACAGTAAGAGGCCATACACACCAGACAGGACTTGAAGGCTTTCAGCTTCATCCCAGAGCAGAAATCACAGGCCACGTCTCCAGGTCCCGCATAGGAACGATCAGATGAAGCAGCTTGAAGTCCTTCTTCCTTCAGTTCCTCCACTAACTCTGCTAACACGATATTTTTCATTAGGACAGGCCTCGATGTGAAGCTCTGCCTGCACTGAGGGCAGCTGTGCGTGTTCTTGTTCTCGTTCTCCTCATCCCAGCAGTCTTTAATACAGCTCATGCAGTAGCTGTGCCCACAGGGGATGGTCACCGGATCCTTTAGGAGATCCAGACAGATTGAACAACTCAGTTTTTCTCGATCCAGCCGAATCCCTTGCTGTGCCATTTCTTCTCTAGACGACAGCGAGTGTCTGTAAGTTTCACTCTCTGTTTATAAAAGCTGTGCTCATTTCCTCAATGTGTGTCCACTGATCTGCAGTGTGTGGGCTTTTCAGCTCTCACAGTTGATCACATGGTGTTTACACCAATCTTTTAACTGGCAGATCTGTGAAAGGGGAGGGAACGACAAATA
>NW_022285600.1:0-3374 GCF_004355925.1 Anarrhichthys ocellatus | reverse complement strand
CAATCTTTTAACTGGCAGATCTGTGAAAGGGGAGGGAACGACAAATAGACTCCAAATAAACTTTGAGCAGGAGGAAACTCCCCTACAGCAGAAATAGAGTCGGTGTGGGGGTTATAAAGTTGTGCTTCATTCCAGGAAGAGGAGCTGTTTGAGAGTTGCAGTGTTTCTTTAGTAGTCAGTTACATTCTTCCTTTTAGATAAATACAGATTTTATAATAGAATACAGGCTCTGAGAACCAGTGTTCCTAATGGAACATGATACTACTACTACTACTACTTCCACTAATACAATGTAGAGTACTGATAAACATTATCCTCCGTCACCATAATCAGCATTAAATCAACACACGATCTGTTGATGATGATTTCAAAAACATGACCTCACATTCTGAGTGTTTCTGAGACGACGTGAAGCCAAGTTATTCCTAAAGTGTGATTGGTGAAGCCTGTAAAGATTTCCATAATTCCCAATTTATTCCTGCATGCTTGTTGTGGAATGTTCAAAAGTTGTGTAATAAATCTGAAAGTAACACATTCTGCTGAAATGTTGTCTTGAAATGTTTTCGTTTGCAAAAGAGTCACAATTTTACACGAGGGGTTTATTTGATTGTCTTTTAGTTTTTGTCTCTTGACAAAATATCTTTAAAAAACACATTCAATGGAAATAAATTAAGTAGGAAACAGACAGATGTTTGTGACACTCTGACAGTGAAAGGAAGAACACAGTTTTTTAAAGAATAGTAGTTTATTGATAAAATGCTGACATGTCACAATTTATTTATTTACAGGATTTTGAACATTGACTTTTCATAAATGTTTCCAAAAACAATTGACTTCACTCTAAGAAAGATGATTAACAAACTGTTTTTCTGAGGGTTACATGTAAGATTATGTCAGAACATTTTACTGTTAATTTTCTTTGCATACATTTAAAACATTTAAAGAATTAATGTGATTTTTTACATCAGTACAGTTGCAGCACACAGACAGCAGTATGTAGAGGACTAAAAAGTCAACGTTAAATTATACAACATGTTTAGGAAGATATGGTACAACTTAAAATGACTATTTTTTATGTTTTATATTACATAAATTTGGCAGATGCTCAAAAATTTAAATTAAAATCAATTAATTTAGATTTTTACATACATGACTCGTGATTATTGTTATTTATTTTACATACAAGACCATTAAAATGAAAAACAAATTCAATTTTAAGTTGAACAAAAAATAATCAGCAGACAGTTTGCATATGCACTATTTTCCATGCACAGAATATAATGAAAATGTTTAGTAAATTTAACATAAGAATCAAATTTCAAATAGTTAAATTCCTGTGAAGCAATAAAAAAGACATTTTCACAATTTCAGTAAATTGCTCTGATGAAAACAAAACAACTTAAATCCTATGAAACAAATCACCACAGTCCCACCCACTATGTTTGATTGCTGCAGTGCAGACACACTTCTACATTTACTGTCTAGAGGTGAATCATTCTTTAAACTCTTGTCTACTTGAGCTCACACAACTCAGCAGTTCCTCCAGAAGATGCTGAAAGCCACAATCCAGCATAGAGAGGCTGAGTGAACGTGGTCTGGACTCTGTGGAGGAGAGTCATGGTTTTAGACACGCTGTAGTAAGACAGAGTACCTGCCCTGTGATCCAGATAAACTCCTATTCTGGAGGACTGAGGGCCTGAGACTGAAGTAAGAGTATTGTTATGTCTGAATACATAACGACCTCTGTAACATTCTAATGACCAAGATTTGTCATTATATCCAAATCCACATTCCTCCCTGGTCCCTGTTCTGCTAATATCCTTGTATGCAACTGAAATAATAACTCTCTTGCTCCACTCCACCTCCCAGTAGCAGCGTCCAGTCAGACCCTCTCTACTCAGGACCTGCCACAACTCAACAAATCTGTCTGGGTGACTCAAATATAACTGTTCTGCTGCCATTAATGTTGCTTTTCTGTTCCTGTCACACAATGACAAACATTTATGTGCTGTGTTTGGATCCAGTGTGATTTGACTAGAATATTTCATGAACTCAGCTCTGGTTCTGGGCTGTGCTTGAGGCAGTAAAACATCTACTTCAGTCACTGCCAGAGAGATCTTTCCCCACTCCTCACTCAGAACAGCCTGCAGTTTATCTCTGGCCTCCGACACCGCTGCTGCCACATCCTTAAAGGAGCACAGAGGATGGATATCAACGCTGGGTAGGTCTTTAGACTCACTCAGACCGGACAGTGAGGGGTAGTTGTTCAGGAAATGGAGGTGATCCTCTGTACGTGACAGCAGCTCCAGCTCAGCGTCTTTCCTCCGCAGCTCATTGATCTCCTGCTGCAGCTTCACCTCAAGCACTTCAGCTTGACTCACTTGAGTTTTCTGCTGGGATCTGATCTGCTGCTTCACCTCAGAACTTCTTTTCTCAATCAGACGACTCAACTCAGTGAAGATCTTCTCACTGTCCCTCACAGCGTCATTGGCCGAAAGGTTGATAGTCCCCACCTTCTGTCGAAGCACCTTGACATCTTTCTCTCTGTCCTGGACTCTCTGCTGGATCTTTTGCCGACTCGCCCCGAGCTCCGTCTGCCTCTCAGCCCTCTCTGCTGCAGCGGAGACTGTGTCGTGGCCTTTATGATCATCCATTGTGCAGAGATAGCAGATGCACTGCTGATCAGTGTGGCAGAAGATCTTCATCACCTCGTCGTGGCGAGAGCAGATGCTCTCCTGGAGCTTTACAGTGGCTTCAACCAGCTTGTGTTTCTTTAATGGAGCAACATCGTAGTGAGGCTGGAGGTGTTGCTCACAGTAAGAGGCCATACACACCAGACAGGACTTGAAGGCTTTCAGCTTCATCCCAGAGCAGAAATCACAGGCCACGTCTCCAGGTCCCGCATAGGAACGATCAGATGAAGCAGCTTGAAGTCCTTCTTCCTTCAGTTCCTCCACTAACTCTGCTAACACAGTACTTTTCATTAGGACAGGCCTCGATGTGAAGCTCCGCCTGCACTGAGGGCAGCTGTGCGTGTTCTTGTTCTCGTTCTCCTCATCCCAGCAGTCTTTAATACAGCTCATGCAGTAGCTGTGCCCACAGGGGATGGTCACCGGATCCTTTAGGAGATCCAGACAGATTGAACAACTCAGTTTTTCTCGATCCAGCCGAATCCCTTGCTGTGCCATTTCTTCTCTAGACGACAGCGAGTGTCTGTAAGTTTCACTCTCTGTTTATAAAAGCTGTGCTCATTTCCTCAATGTGTGTCCACTGATCTGCAGTGTGTGGGCTTTTCAGCTCTCACAGTTGATCACATGGTGTTTACACCAATCTTTTAACTGGCAGATCTGTGAAAGGGGAGGGAACGACAAATA
>NW_022285599.1:0-3374 GCF_004355925.1 Anarrhichthys ocellatus | reverse complement strand
AGTTGCTCAGCAGTTCCAGAGAAGAGCTATGAGGAAGTCATTTCACAAGCCCGAATAGCACCAGCTCATTACGACAGCTGTCTGCTTTCAGACGTTTACTCAGTTTGAATGTATTTTTCCTTAAAAGGCTCAGTATTGATGGCCAAATTGTGTACATATGATGTTGACTCCTCAGTCAAAGTAAGCTCAGAGAGAGACTGAAATTATCTCCCAGAAATGAGCCTTCTGTTAACTCACATTTCTACTGAAGTCTTATTAACACAACAGCACAGACTGGATAGTTAGACATGATTTACAGCGACACAGTCCTCTTTGCTTTATTCAACATTTAGGGAACACATTTGACCTTACACATAACATAGTTGAATATGACATGTGAGTTACGGACATGCGAGTGACTGTATCTGTTTTGTTCAAGCACTGGAGCAAGCACACATTAAAAACTCAAAACAAGTGCATTCTGTTGATGACAGAAATTTTACGTGAATATTTTTATGTACAAACTTCAGGGATTCTTTTCACATCATAGGCAGTCATACACTTTAACAGTCATGTCACAGTTGAGAAACTAATGTCAACTCAAAGTCCATTTGTTAACTGTTGTGGAGCTTTCGTCGTATCACATGCTCTTCATGTGCAGATATCCATGACAAAGGTATCGTATGACAAAGGTATGATTTAAAGCGTAGGAACACCATTCACTGTCTGTTACATCCGCCTCTACCTCACTCTCATCATCTACATTTCTCAGCAATGTTTCTCAGTAATTAAAAAAGCAAAAATGACACACAAAAAATGAATGCATAAAAATTCAGCCCTACACACTCTGATAGCCGCTGTCTGAGGTTAATGGCCTAGTCTGGTCTGCAGGGATCAAACAGAGAAAAGGTTTTTGGAGCTCAGAGAGACACTGGCCTCCCTGGACATTGTTAATGAAACATGGGAAGCTTTGAGCCAACTTGGTCAATAATTCCTCTGTATACCTGTTCAAATGTTCCTCTTTCTCATCCCTTCTCTCCTCGGAAAAGAAAACATCAGGCTGCTTCACCAGATTCTGAAATGGCTGGTAGTCGTCATCCACTGGAGGAAAGCTGCATGAACCTGCAGGCACGCAGCCGTAGCAGGGGTTTTCATCACACCTAGCTGCCCCTTCAGTTATTCCATGTTGCTTTGTCGCACCACGAACCGCCTCCTCAGAGCTCTCACAATTGACCTCAACTCTGGACACAGGATCACATGACCCAATTGTGTTGGTGCCGCTAGAGACGGCGGACAAACTGGAGTCTTCTGCATATGAAAATGCCCCAGAATCTGCATTGCGCTGCTGATATGACATGTCCATTGGCATAATAGATGGAACCCCTGGTAGTGAATTAACAAGCGGACAAGTTGGTGCCTGTGGGTTAACACAGGTCACAATGTCACCCGCACTAGGACGGTATGCAGAGTCACAAAGCATTTCAGCCGGCGTCTGGACCTCAGAGCTGTCCGTCAGAATCTGATGTGGGCAGCTGGGAATGAGGATGGAATAGGTTTTGTTGTGAAAGCTGGATGACCAACAACTCATGTCATCAGCTCGGACACCACAAGGGTTGTATGGAGAGGAGAGTAAACCACTGTCTTTGGTGGTCAAAGGTGAGAACGGGGCGATATTGGGAAAGACTTTCTTAAGGGCATCGTCAACACAGGCTATAATGTCAGCAGGTTCTGTATTAGCATAACTGAGACAAGAAGAGCCAGTACTGATTCCACTGCTTTGCTGAAGGCTTCCACTGCTAGTGTCTCCCAGTGACCCCTTCGACCTGAATAGAGAGAAACAGACTTCAAGAGCCAAAAACAAACACATAGAAATCCTTAAGGAAATGTTGTAGTGCAGCCACACTAACCATAGTTTACTGTCATCTGGGACAAGGAGCTCAACACAGGCAGGGGAGACGACGATTGTTCCAGGCTCCAAGACCTGCAACAAGGAGGATAAAAACAATTAAAACTACAGATTTGAAACTTTTTGGTTAAATGGGTCAATTTGTAAAAGTTATTTTCCAATAGATACTCCATGAATGATTTAACAGTACAGGAAAAAAACATTTTCAAATTGACTTGTTTGACACATTTACTGAAAGTATGTGGAGAAGTTTAAAGTTAATCATTAAGATGTCAGTCTTGGTTGGTTTGGTGAAACCCGTACCAGGGCTGCTGGTGGTAACAGCAAGAGCAGTTTATTACTACAAGAAACGTCTGCTGAGCAGCTACTTTGTCACAAATACAACACACAACTATTACTTTTAACTATTATGTATACTAGTGTACAACTGCTATATATGTTTACAGTGCAGCCATACAAACTCTATACTGTATTGAAACGTTTCAATAAAAGAGTAGAATGCAGAATGTAAATGCTTTGAATGGCTAACGTTAGAAAATGCCCAAACTAAACAGCATTAAGGATTAAAAAATATGCTGCTCACATGTAATTAATTAAGTAAAATAAACAGATGCAACAATTGAAGCTGCAAGTTTTCATTTTTATTTTCAGCCAACATCAAGTTTACATCACGAGGTGACTCACCTTTGGCTCGCTTGGATGAATAACACCAAGTTTGGGATTTGGACATTTGGCAACTGTGTCCCTCCACTTTGTTTTGAGCCTAAAATCAATTGGACAAATCAATTAACAAAAATCCCAAACATGTCACATAAACACAACATAGGAGTTACAGTGTTGAAGGGAAAAGCCTTGCATATAATTCACTAACAGAGAAATGCAAAAACTATTTTTTATCTGCATGACTTACTTTACATAACAGATGAATATCACACCGCTGATGATGACTGCAGCCAAACTGAGGCTGATGATGATAACCAAGGGCAGGATAAAGGGGGGCATAGCTGTGAAGTAACATGTATGAGGTACATTTAGAAATCACATATTACATGCAGTAGAGAGACAAACTAGAGACAAGTGCGTGGCGTATAACTGTAGATTTGCACCAGGGTTGTATCATGTGGAACGGTCTCCACAATGACAGCTTGTGGGACGATTCAACACCTATGAACACTGTATAATGCATCAGCAGCTGTTGGTGTTGTCACTTCTTTAAAGGGCCATGTGGTTACACATTTATTTTGATTTGAGTGACCACATGTCATTACAGAAGTTCATTTGACCTAACATGCACAATTAATATGTACACACTCCAGCTTAAAGACAAATAAGATGTAAACATGGATCAGTTTTTGTTGTTGTTACCTTTTAATAGCCTATTACATTATTTTGCGCTATAGACAACAATAGCCAACAAAATCACTTTGAACAGCCATGAGAGCCACTTGCTTTGGGCTCATATGGTTATGGAATCACACATCACACACAC
>NW_022285598.1:1862-3374 GCF_004355925.1 Anarrhichthys ocellatus | reverse complement strand
CTACACACCTGATTCTCATCACCTGCAGCTTACCTATGTGCACTTCATACATTAATACTCCAATCTGTGATCATTGTCAGAACTGCATGTATACAATCACCCTTTGTTTTAGGTAAGGATACAAAAAAAACACAACACTAGATTATAGCTTCAACAGCAACGTTCAGTATAAAGTTCATGATAAAACATTCAGTTTCACCTCGTTTAAATATTTATATTTTAAGTTTCTGTACATTAAATGTTTTATTAATTGTAATGTTTTGTGAAAATCCTTTTAAAATTATTTTCTTCTCATTTCACAAATATTTTATCAAGTTCTGAAAATATAGAAGAAAGTGAATGAATAAAGTAAAGAAATATAAAGTACAGAAATAATAATATAAATATGTGTTTCTTTCTCTTTTATAAAGTCAGTGCTACTTTACTAATATTTATGTGTTGGCATTATTTAATATGTGATTTAACCACACAAACAACCCATTTGTTAGGCTGAACTGTAATATGAGCTAAAACAGCAAAAAGGTGTAAGGGTGTAGAGATAATAAGAAGATATTTAATGTTTACAATGGTAACTTTAACAGAAGAGAAAATAAATATAGCACTTACAGCAGAGCATATTGTGCACACATTTCACAAAAAAAACTTGGACAATAGTTAATCAAAGACCACTGGGTAAGAGCATCCTCTCTCTGACGTACAGTAAGCTGACGTACTGTCAGAGGAAAGCTTCAATCTGAAAATCTATATTAACCTGTGAAAACACAGTATGCCCACATGAGGACAGTTGAGGGATGGAGATGTCAGCTCTCTTTATTGGTCTGATCCTGTCGCTGGGTTTGTGTGAGCTGAACTCAGCTGTTGCCTTGAATGGTTCTGGGGATGGTGTGAAACAAAGGGCTCGGCTTACAGAGGAGAGGACTGGTGTTGGGCTCAGCACTGAGGCTTCATCGGTTAAATGCAAGCTCCAGGGTACCACTCGTCTGCCTGCATTCTCAATGGATGGTGACTACGTTATTGGTGGTGTTTTGCCCATACACTACTATGCGCACACAGTGAAGCATAACTACACCACCATGCCTGATCCAATAAGATGCTCAGGGAGGTTAGTAAGAGGGAGAAGTGGGGGCTAAGAGGATGTTACTCTGTGGGGATGGAAATGTTTTTACTTTTATTTTAATTGTAATGCATTAGTATTTGGCCATCACAAAAGTACGTATTATATTCACAAAATAGTAGAGGATTGGAGTAGATTTTTAAATGTGTTAACTGAAAACATTATGAACAGAAACATTTGAGTTTAAAAAAGCTAATTGTTGTAAATCCGTGCATTAAGATTATTGTGCACTTGGGACTGATATCTTATTCTGTGTTGTACTTGTTGGTGTTCAGTTCTCCCGAATTATGTGTTTCTGTTAAAATTGTGTTTTGTCCCCATATGTAGGCCATATTTAAACAGTTACTGAACTGTGTGTGTGTGTGTGTGTGTGTGTGTGTGTGTGTGTGTGTGTGTGT
>NW_022285598.1:0-1852 GCF_004355925.1 Anarrhichthys ocellatus | reverse complement strand
TGTGTGTGTGTGTGTGTGTGTGTGTGTGTGTGTGTGTGTGTGTGTGTGTGTGTTTGTGTGTGTGTGTGTTTGTCCGTGTACAGCATTAGCTCCCGTGAACTGCGCTTTTCACGCACAGTGATCTTCGCCATCGAGGAGATTAATAACAGCACGGAGCTGCTGCCGGGCATCAAACTCGGTTATCAGATCTACGACTCGTGCGCCTCTGTGCCTGTGGCGGTGCATGTGGCATTCCAGCTATCAAGTGGTCTGGACCCAGTGTTTTACACAGGTGACAATTGCTCACAATCTGGTACGGTGATGGCCATTGTTGGTGAGTCTGGGTCCACGCCATCCATCAGCATGTCGCGCATCATCGGGCCCTTTAACATTCCTCAAGTAAATATTTTGAATTTCTGCAAACTGTGTGTTAAACAGACCAGTGCTATTTTTTGCCCTTCCTGTTAAAACATTACACTGTTGTGTTCCTTTAGGTGAGCCACTTTGCAACTTGTGCATGCCTGTCCGATAAGCAGCAGTACCCGAGTTTCTTCAGAACAATCCCGAGTGACCAGTTCCAGGCTGACGCGCTGGCCAAACTGGTAAAACACTTTGGTTGGACTTGGATAGGTGCCATCCGATCGGATTCGGATTATGGAAACAATGGCATGGCGTCTTTCCTGGACGCAGCACACAAAGAGGGGATCTGTGTGGAATACTCCGAATCTTTCTATCGGACCCACCCACGTAGCAGGATCCAGAGAGTAGCTGACATTATCCGCAGGTTTCTACGTTCACTGATTATGTGCTTTTGTTCCCTGTGCTCATACTGACCTTCTGCACACAAATCCACAACAATGTTCTGTAAATATAAGATAGAAGAGTATTTTCTTATCCTCGTGTTAAATTGGAAATGTATTTTTTTTGTTAATTTCTCTCAAGGCCTAATACTGATGTTGTTATGGAAGTGGAGCAATACTGCACATTAACACACTAACAACTAAAGTATCTCATATGTGTTGGTGTTAATTATCTTGATGAATCATTTTAAAAGTTATTTTTTCATATACAATGCACCATGATTTCTCTCTAGGTCGACAGCTGTGGTTGTTGTGGCATTTACATCCTCTGGAGACTTGAGGATTCTGCTGGAGGAGCTGTCACTCAAGCCCTCTCCACCTCGCCAGTGGATAGGCAGTGAGTCCTGGGTAACTGACCCAGACATGCTGAAGTTCAGCTTCTGTGCTGGAGCAATCGGATTTGGCATTGAGAAATCTGTCATCCCTGGTCTGAGAGACTTCCTGCTGGACCTCTCTCCCTCTAAAGTGGCAGCCTCTCCAGTGCTTACTGAGTTCTGGGAGGATGAATTCAACTGCAGGCTGGGACAAAGTGAGAAAGTGCTGCTGATTTTGCTGATTTTTAACACAACAGACAACCACAGTTTGGTCCTTGTGTTTTCCGGTATTTTTTTCATAGTCTAATTAAAGCTTTGTGTGTTAAAATGTTAACAGCTGCTTTAACTGTAGATTAATAGAGAAATCTATTCATATTGAACAAAGACATGTTATGGCCATAAGGTGCATCTCTTTGAATAATGTCTGTTTTTGGGGTTTGTATGAATTTGGCTGCACTAGTTTCACAAAGTCAACGCTGAAGCCCTGAACAAAAGCACACATTAAATTGACAGTCTCCAGGCCACCAAGCTTAATAAAGTACAAACAGTTTTACGTAACCTCCTTGCTTGTATCAGTTACAGGTATATATGTAAGTATTCATGTAGTTCTAAGCTATTTTACCAACAGTGATTTCAGATAATTAATTTATTTGAAATGCATTTAAAAATGTAATGTCAGTATCTAATTAAAGGAAAATA
>NW_022285597.1:0-3375 GCF_004355925.1 Anarrhichthys ocellatus | reverse complement strand
ATAATAAACAATAGATAAAAGGTCTGAGGGCCACACATCAACAGGTCACTGGACTGTGTCGTCACAGTGGACCTTTAAACGTTTGCTCCCATCAATCATTAATGCAGCGCTAACATCTCAATCATTTGATCTTTTGCAGACGTTCTTAAAAATCGTTTTAAGAATATTATGGTTTGCTTCAAACTTATGTAATGTTTTCTATATTTATCAGCTTAGTATTTGCTTATTTCATTTATTTGTATTTACTGCTTCAGTGTTTGAGCTGCATGACGATGACTTTGGTTTTCTTCAGTGTGGATCAGGAATGTGTTAATGTGCCAAACTTATCCAGCTCCACCTCCGGGTTAGGACACCTGAACCAGCTCTGTGTGCCGCTCCCCTTCCCTTTGTGTTGTCCCCTCTCTCCTCTCCTCCTGTCCCGCTTTGACTTGTTTAAGTAATGGCTGCCTCTCCTCCTGCTCTCTGAACTCTTTCCTTTCTGAGCAGGTGCCTTTAAGTAGAGAGGATACAGTCTCACAGCACAGAGACCACTTAGCTTATTCAGTTGGCTGACATGTAAGCAGCAGGTTTAGAGTCGGGTTCTCCACCATAGCCCTCTGAATAAGCCCTGTATGCTCTCCAGGGGTTTGTGTGTGTGTGGACGAGGTCTGGAGGGGGGAGTCTGGGAACAGCTGACGCTGGACGCTTACTACAGACGCTTATTTTGTTTCATTACAAGTTTGTCGTTGGAGTCCCCCCCCCCCTCCCCTCCCCGAACCCAACATCAATGTGGATTCTTCATGTCCAGAAGCTTCTACAGGAAATGTGTGTTTAATTGTGCATCAATCTGCCATAAAAACAACCCCAGCTAATTCTAGTAGTCTGTGTCCAGCAGCACAAAGGGGGGGTAGTGAGATCAGAACCCATCCTGATCTGTGATTTATAAGGATGGTTATGGTGGATCAGAACCACCTCTGAATGAAACCCTTCACAGAAACCTCCTCCCCCCTGAGGCTCAGTCTCAGCGTCACACTGATGCCAGCGGTGCCTCGAGGGAAGGAGGTGAAAGGGGGGGTTCATTCAGGTTTGGTGCCCCCCCCAGCAGTAACAGAGGTGCCTCCTGGGTTCCCACTCCAAACCCACTTTTCTTTCTTTAGGTTTGTTCTTTTTCTCTCGTTACTTCTTTCTTTCTTTTTGTTTCTCTCTCCGAGCAGACCCATGTCTTTGTCTTCTGCCTGTTTTTCTGTTTTTGGTCGGTCTGTTCTACCAAGACTCTGCCAAAGCTTCATATGCCCCCCCCCCCTCCCCCCTTCGTTCCTTACTCACGTGTGAATTATTTCAATGCAATATTTTTGAGTTCTCTTTTATTTCCACATGACTGTTGAATCTATTCAGTTGCTGTTTGTATATTATTCTTATTCTCTTATGATTTCTTAAGTTTCATCTTTATTATATTTTAGGACCCAGGGATCATCCTGATATTGTTGATTCATTTATGCAACTCCAAGCTCAGGTGTGTTTTTGGTTTCTTATTTCATTCACTTTGGGTTTCTCTCTCTCTCTTTTTGTACTTTCTCCCTGTTTCTCTGTCCTCTCCTCCCTCTTCTACCTCTTTCTGTTCTTTGTTACTGGGCCTTCAGGGGTCCCATCACACAGGCGAGGCCGTGGAATGAAACGTGAGAGGAATGTTTGAAAAAGGCTTTTGATTCTAACAGTCACCTCACCACACAAACAGCAGCCCACCTTTAGCTCTTTATTTGTGCATATAATTATAATTATAATAATACTAACATAAGAAAACGCACAAGTGGGATGAAAAAACCCGGAGGGCTTGTAAGAGCAATTAATTTACCACCGATTTACAAACAGATAAAAGTATTTTAAATTAACTAACCGAAAGAAAACAAGAAATACTAAAGACAAAACATCAGAAAGCACCAACATCAGTCATGAAGGACATTTAAACACGTTAAGCTGAATAACTCGTCATTTTCAAGTTGCTCTGTTGTCGTCTTTCTTTGAAATGAAGCCGCAGAGTGTGACGTCATGGACGCATGAGTTTTCTCAGCACGCAACAGCCAAAAAAACATGCTAACGTTGATTAACTTCATTTATAAAGAGAAGAAAGTCTGGATAGAGATTCAGACACCTCAACTTGCGTATAGGCCGACACTGAGTACCGATCAAATATCGTTACGTTTAAAAAACACATCAAACTTTTACTGGTGGGATTTTCTACTGTAAAAATATGAATAAATAATATTTTACTAGCTCCGTCTAACTCCCCGCTAGCACCGAACATTACTGAGCAACACTCACTCGTTGGCTACTTCCATCATTGATCTTATATTTTATAATGCTCAGCTGGCTGCTCAGGAGTGAGGGCCTGTTTGTAAACACTTAATGCATGAAGACTATTTTAAGCATTTTTACTCAATATTTTCCCCTTTTTCTAAAAAAGTCAACATCAGGGCACATTTGCTCCTTTTGATAAGAACATCAGCTCGCTCAGCGCCTCTTCAGATGGAGTATTTGCGCTGACGCGCCGCTCTGGGGAGGCTGATGTGTCGGCGCGGTGGTCCCAGGTGACTGGTTAGTCTCTGAGCCGGTCCTCCTCTGAATCATTCCAGCCCGGAGCCAATCAAAGCCCAAAGGAATTAATATTCAACTAATATTAATCAGTCCAGACAAATTGGCTGATGGCTCTTCTGTTTTTCTTTTTATATATTTTTGTCTTCATTCTTCTTGCTTTTGTTTTCTATCTTTGGATAGATCTGACCTTCATCTCTCTCCCTCTCCCTCTCTCCCTCTCTCCTCCATCCTGAATGAGTTCATTATTACAAGATGATTATTTCTCTTTATCTGCACATGTTAAGTACTTACACACTGCTGTTGCATATTCAATGCAGTCAACCCAAAACAAAAGTAATGTTTCAAATACAATTGATTTTTGAGAAAAGCAAACCCGTCACTGCCTTTAGTTTGATTAAGTTCCCAATTATTTCAAAGTTTGATTCTTTGCAATTTGTTTGTTATACCTGCCGAGTTGTGCATTGGAGGATCTCTGTACGGGTTTGGATGTAGTTTTTCCTAAACGGATGGAGAGAGTACTAAAGCCTGGTAGGCAGATCTGGTCTCAGTGCTGTGTTGCTGTCGGATCCGTCTACCAGGCTGAGCACATATTGTTGCTAGCAGTATTCTGAAGCAGCTTATGCAGTGCAATGTGGTGAAGCAGTGCCGAGTGGGTCGGGCCGTCAGAGGCATGCTCTGTTTAATGTCTTTATCTGCCTCTTAGGCCCTCAAACAGAAGCCCGATTTGTTCTTGTCTGAGAGTCTTGACGTGAAAGCAGTGTTCCACTGCGGTAAGTTTACACACACACACACACACACACACAC
>NW_022285596.1:0-3376 GCF_004355925.1 Anarrhichthys ocellatus | reverse complement strand
TAGTCCAGTCTGGGTAGTCCAGTCTGGGTAGTCCAGTCTGGGTAGTCTAGAAGTTGTCTGTCCGAGATGAATGAAACAATCCGTCTGTCTGATGTGTGTTAACGTGTGAAGTGACCGTACGGTCGGTCACTCTGTTCCTCTTTTGTCTTCATGCTCTTATGAATAAATAAATCTATAAGTTGTGTTGTTCGACCTTCCTGCGGTCAGAAACTGACACAAAAGTTTTCACTGAATGAACACAAAACGTCATTAAAACCTAAAGAGAAGCTTTGAATGTATTAAAGTTCTCTTTGTTTCTCTTTCACAGAAGCAGGACTGTGGCGCAGCGCTGGGTTAGCTGAGTCACCACCTGACCACTGCGTCCAGCCATCACACACCAGTTACACATCCAGCTAAATGAATCTGTTATTTGAATGAATTAGTTCAATTAAAGTTCCCGTGAACTGACCGTAGAGCTGCTGTTCTATGAGCTGAGAGAGGTTTGAGGACATCGGTGAAGAGTCTCAGCCTCTGACAGACTCTGGACCAGCAGCAGACATGTTGACCTGAGCACTGATCAATAAACACAGAGAGAACCACTGGGGGGGGGGGCAGAAAGACGGATACGAGAAAATAATAAAGATGTACTACGTTTCATTTTATTTTTATTTATTCTGCAGTTTTTTAATTATTTGTATTGTTATTTGTTGTTTGTTTTGTTCTGCTGTCTGAAGGCCTAGTGTCTGTTTCTGTATTTAAATAATAATTAATAATAAAGATGTTCTACGTGACGTCTCACTAACATGTAAAGTAGATTTAAACACGGTGGTCATTCCCTCTGATCTAAACTAATAATCATTAACGCAGCAGTCACGAGATCAAAACAATAACTCAGAGTCACATGGAGAGGTGAAGCTTTGATGTTATTTACTCTTTATCTTTATAAGTGTTATATTTCATGTGTCTGGTTTGGACCTCAGCAGGAGAGACGACGCTGTAGATTATAAATATACGATAATATCTCTGTACGGCTGTAATATTCACAGATCTAGAGCTTCACACCGTCCTCCACAAAGTTTACTTCATTTAGTTTATTTATTAAATACACAAAGATAAATAATATGAATAATATGAGGAAGATGTTTAATAAACAATATAAATATAAACTGAACCTTTGTTGAGTGTTCACTAGTGGAGACGTGTTTGTGTTGTTTGTGTGGAGCGTTATTGATCAGCTGTTTGTGGTCCTCGTCTCCTCTAGAAGGAGGCCGAGACTGTTGTCATGGTTACGCTGGATTTCCGCAGACACTCTGGAAAGACTGGTTCCACTATCACCATAACAACGACGGAACTCTGCACACACACACACACACACACACACACACACACACAGATGAACGTCCCGCCTACATTTGAACCCCGGCAGCGTCTCCTCGGTGAGGGAGGAGTAAGCAGAGGAGGAAGGATCCTCTCCTCCTGAAGCTGTCCGGCGTGTTTCAGCACCACGGACAGCTCTCGAGCTCTCGTCCTACGATTGATCCTCAGGTCACAGAAACACAGCGAGGGAGCGAGGGAGCGAGGGAGCGAGGGATACAGATACAGCGTTAGATTCTACTGGTGGAACACGATGCAGCTACAGATCAGCTGGATACCAATACCAGCTCTACTACAGTAACAAAATACATTGTTGGTAGTTTGTTTGATCAGAAGTATAATCCTCCGTCAGGCTCAAACATGAATACTTCACTTCCAGGAATTCACAGATTTATTTTGTCGTTTTTCGTTCAGTTGAATAAATTTGCACATTTGTTTGAGATGTTGACGAGTTCAAATTCAATACTCAACATATTCAAACATGTCTGATTTTAACAGCAATATTCAAATGTAATACACACTACAGTACACACTACAGTACACACTACAGTATACACTACAGTATACACTACACAGTACAGTATAGACTACAGTATACACTACAGTACAGTACACACTACAGTATACAGTATACAGTACAGTATACACTACAGTATACACTACGGTACACAGTACAGTATACAGTATACAGTATACAGTACTGTATACTGTATACTGTACTGTATACTGTATACTGTATACTGTACTATATACTGTATACTGTAGTGTATACTGTAGTGTATACTGTAGTGTATACTGTACTGTATACTGTATACTGTATACTGTATACTGTACTATATACTGTATACTGTAGTGTATACTGTACAGTATACAGTATACAGTACAGTATACAGTATACAGTACAGTATACAGTATACAGTACAGTATACACTACAGTATACAGTATACAGTACAGTATACACTACAGTATACAGTATATAGTACAGTATACAGTATACAGTACAGTATACAGTATACAGTATACAGTACAGTATACAGTATACAGTACAGTATACAGTACAGTATACAGTACAGTATACACTACAGTATACAGTCTATAGTACAGTATACAGTATACAGTACAGTATACAGTACACAGTACATTATACAGTACAGTATACAGTATACAGTACAGTATACAGTATACAGTACAGTATACAGTATACAGTACAGTATACAGTATACAGTACAGTATATAGTACAGTATACAGTATACAGTACAGTATACAGTATACAGTATATAGTACAGTATACAGTATACAGTACAGTATACAGTATACAGTATATAGTACAGTATACAGTATATAGTATATAGTACAGTATACAGTATACAGTACAGTATACAGTATACAGTATATAGTACAGTATACAGTATACAGTACAGTATACAGTATACAGTATATAGTACAGTATACAGTATATAGTACAGTATACAGTACAGTATACAGTATATAGTACAGTATACAGTATACAGTATATAGTACAGTATACAGTATACAGTATACAGTATATAGTACAGTATACAGTATACAGTACAGTATACAGTATACAGTACAGTATACAGTATACAGTACACAGTACAGTATACAGTACATAGTACAGTATACAGTACAGTATACAGTATACAGTATATAGTACAGTATACAGTATATAGTACAGTATACAGTATACAGTACAGTACAGTATACAGTACAGTATACAGTATACAGTATATAGTACAGTATACAGTATACAGTACAGTATACAGTATATAGTACAGTATACAGTATACAGTACAGTATACAGTATATAGTACAGTATACAGTATATAGTACAGTATACAGTATATAGTACAGTATACAGTATACAGTATATAGTACAGTATACAGTATACAGTAGCTTGATGATCTCTACTTGGTGGTTCTATCGTCTAAAGCTAACGGTTTGGTTTCAGAGACAGAGACAGAGAGAGAGACAGAGACAGAGAGAGAGACAGAGAGAGAGA
>NW_022285595.1:0-3376 GCF_004355925.1 Anarrhichthys ocellatus | reverse complement strand
TCAGAAGCTCTCACTGGGAGGCGGTCCCTGTTTGTACGTCCATCACTGACTTATATATATATATTGTGGTGTTTTTAAATGAACATATAAGCACGAGAGAACAAACTGCTCTTAACTGCAACTCTTTATGAGCATAACTTCCTCATGCAGGTTACTGCCCCGGTACAGACTACAGGTTCCATGCTTCACCTACTTTCCCCTGGGTCCTAAGTCCCTCCATGTATAGCTTCTTATCACCCTCTATGTACCAACGTACATTTATAACAAATACCACACATATTATGGCAATCAGCGTTGCATACGTGTCTGACCACAATACCAAAAAAATAAATGATTAATTTAAATTATTGTTTTAGAGTTTTTAAAGTGTTTTGTTTGTAATATGTATAATAAGCATCATTTAGTTATCGCTACTGAGAATTTATCAAACATAAAGAAAAAGGAAAAAAACGTGACGTAGATAGGTTTGCAGTTTTCAAGGTGTATATTTAAATTGCATCTCTTACACACATGAAGATAAAGTTGTGAACACCGGCTGAATATCTATGATCAGAATCATTATAACTGTGTTATAACTGCTACTGTGTAAAGGGAATACTGCTGCTAACAAGAACCTGATGTGTTTAAAGTGTTTACAAACCAAATGTTATTGACCTTTTGTTCATATAGCAGTACTTTAAAATAAAAGTGCACAATACACTACTTTTGAATTCATTATTGAATTTTGCGCATAACAGTCATGCGATGCGATTGATCGCAAAAAAAAATTGTAATCGTTGCCCAACACTATATATATATATATATATATATATATACGCATGGTGCCAGAGGCTTGTCCTACAGAGGCTTCCGTACAGCCAAAAACAGGAAGAAGTTGAATAAAGTTGAAGCTCAAAGAAGCGCAGCTGGCGGTGACCAAGGACAAAGTGTTTAAATGAACTGTTCGTTCCTGTAACAATCAGAACCAGAATATGTTTGATTATTGTCATGAAAAACAGGAAGAGATGTACATTCAGCATTTAAGTTTAATTTAAATGAATAGAAATCAAGTTGTAGGTCAGTGTGTCAGAGCCGGATATGAATGTACAGAAGAAGAGAGTGAAAAGATATCGTCAGGTTAACAGAAGAAGAAGACAGCAGGTGACATGTTGTTCCCGTCTCTACACATTATTATACAACTGTCTGATTCATTTCAGAGTGTTACCGACGCTGTCCATTCCTGGACATAGACACGTCCCAGAGCAGAGGGAAGGTGTGGTCTAACATCAGGAGAACCTGTTTCTCCATCGTAGAACACAACTACTTTGAGTCCTTCATCATTTTCATGATCCTGCTGAGCAGTGGAGCTCTGGTAAATGTTCTTATATGTTCTTATAGGTTATTTATTTATACATAATAATGTCCCCATAATGTCTGTTTAATGTGATCACGTGACCGTGTAGGTCTGATCTGATTGGTTCTCAAAAAGGCATGCGGTGTGAGTACTAACCTGTGGAGACAACATGGCCAACATTAGCAAGCTGATAAACTGACCACAGGACTACTAACATGGCCGCCACATGTTACCCAGGTGAGAATATCTTTAACCCTTATTAACCCTTATTTACCCGTATTAACCCTTAATAACCCCTTATCACCCCTTAATAACCCCTATTAACCCTTATTAGCCCATTCCATTTTTATTCTTTTTTTTGTTTTGTTTATTAACCATTAATAAACAGTATTATCATGATGAATAATAATGACCTAGTAAACAATAACATAAATTCAGATGTCTCGATCAGAATTGCTGATCGCCGGTGATCTTTGTTGTTTTTGTTTGTTGTAGCTGCCGGTGTACAATCCTCCGGGCCAGCGTGATAAGATTGTGAGAATTAGATAATAGATCAGAAGAGCAGTGTTGTGAAGCCCTTGACACCTGCTCAGGTCTCTGTGGGTCACCTTTGAGTCTGGTATCTGTTTGTAGAGCCTCGGCTCAGTAAAACACAGGAAGCTACACTCGTCCGCCTTATTTTCAAGTGACCTCACATTCCTGCAGAGTTTGAATCTGCTTTGCTCTTCTTTCCATTTCTCTCGTCTCTGCGTCTTCATCTCCGGTGGAATCGATCAGCTGATCTTTACCGTCTCTATTCAGACTGTTACAGCAATGATTTGTCATCATGGTTATGTAAAGAACACTTGTGTTCACAGATCCTGGTTTTTAACTTTACCAACATGAAACAAATGAATTCATCATTTTAACTGTTACATGTGATTCTGCCCCTGACTCTGATTGGCTCAAAAGATTGATCTTAATCATAGAATAAAGAAAATTAATTTGACTTCACGAGATAATCCTGTAAACTAGAAGAGCTCTTCTGAAACTATCTGCTCTGAGTTAGAGTTGAACTTAATGTATCTGACTCTACTTAGATTTAGGACTAGAGTGGATACAAAGACCTGAGAAGAACCTCCAGACTGATGTTGGAGTAAATCACACTTCTGAACTTGCTGTACATATTGAGATGGTTGTCCAAAAGTTCATCTCCATATCTCCTCATTTTCAATCTATGACTCAGGACTTTAGTTTTTATAAATAAAACATCTATCACTCTTCAGATCCTCCTCTGCTGATCTCTGCGGTTTCTTCTGTTTTTATCTTCGTTAAAGGGTTTTTGGGGGAGTTGTTCCTGTTCTGACGTGTGGGTCAGGGTAGACTTTCCATGTGGTAACGTTAGTCTGTGTGTGAACAGGCATTTGAGGACGTCTACCTGGAGCAGCGGCGGGTCATAAAGACGGTCCTCGAGTTCGCGGACCAGGTGTTCACTTATGTGTTCGTGGTGGAGATGATCCTCAAGTGGGTCGCTTACGGATTCAAGACCTACTTCACTAACGCCTGGTGCTGGCTCGACTTCCTCATCGTAGACGTAAGAACAGTAATGCCTGTTGGTAACCATAGCAACAGTAATGATACTTAAGTGAACTCACCTAACAGGGAAGTGATGAGAGGAACACTATAATAACCTGTTCAAAGACCAACGCTAGGTCTGTGGCGTCTGATATGACGCAGCTCTTATCATCGTATGAAAGAACCAATGAGAAGCATCCGCATCACTAGACTTTATACTACATACATACATACATATATACAAATATATATACAAATATATATACATATATATATACACATATATACACACACATATATACATACACATATATATACACACACATATATATATATATATACACACACATATATATATATATATACACACACATATATATATATATATACACACATATATATATATATATATATACACACACATATATATATATATATATACACACACATATATATATATATATACACACACATATATATATATATATA
>NW_022285594.1:427-3429 GCF_004355925.1 Anarrhichthys ocellatus | reverse complement strand
TTTAGCGTAACAATCTTTAGCGTAACAATCTTTAGCGTAACAATCTTAAGCGTAACAATCTTTAGCGTAACAATCTTTAGCGTAACAATCTTAAGCATAACAATCTTTAGCGTAACAATCTTAAGCATAACAATCTTAAGCATAACAATCTTAAGCATAACAATCTTAAGCATAACAATCTTAAGCATAACAATCTTTAGCGTAATAATCTGCGTGTGTGCGTTACCTTGACAGGAGCCGTCCCTGCTGCCGTATCCAGGCTGGCAGGACACACAGCGGTACGACCCCACAGTGTTCACACACTGCTGACCAGGACACTGAGAGCCCTGCACACACTCGTCCACATCTGACACACACACACCACACACACACACACGCACACGCACACACATACACATTAAGATTCATCCTCTGGGAAGCATGAATATTCACAGTGAATTTCACGCCAATCTGGCCGGCAGTTGTTGATATGTGGACCATGAAGTGTTGGACAAAATCTCCAGAACATGCCACAGTTGTGTGTCTCTGTGTGTGTCTGTGTGTGTGTGTCTGTGTGTGTGTGTATGCGTGTGTGTGTGTGTGTGTGTATGTGTGCGTGTGTATGTGTGTGTGTGTGTGCGTGCGTGTGTGCGTGAGTGTGTGTGTACCTGCACACAGTCCGTTCACACTGTGGTGTCCCCTCTGACAGTCCACACAGCTGTAAGATCCTTCAGAGTTCACACACTGCTGACCGGGACACGACTCTCTGTCCTCACACTCGTCCACGTCTACAGGACGACGTTCATTTATTATAACGAGGAAACTCAAAGATTAAAAATGTAAAAGAAAGACTAGAAAGACTATATAAAAACACACAAATAGGATTAAAAATAGAATAAAATTCAGGATGAAAATGAGATGAAGTCGAATAAATCAATCAAAACAGTAAAATATATTATTTTATGTGTGTGTGTGTGTGCGTACCTATACACTGTCTGTTGGTGAGTGTGTAACCTGGTCGACAGGACATACAGCGGTACGACCCCACAGCGTTCACACACATCTGACCAGGACACTGAGACGGCTCTGCACACTCATCTACATCTACACACACACACACACACACACACACACACACACACACACACACCTCATTTAAAGCAACAGTTTCTCTTCTCTTTCTCTCCGAGTATCACATTGACGTCACGTCTGCACATTAAATATGAAGCTACAACCGGTGGCTGGTTAGCTTAGCTTAGCATAAAGACTGGAAACAGAGGGAAAGAGCTAGCATGGCTGCTCGGTACTTTTACTGCAGTAAAGAGTACATGAGTACTTCTGAACCACTGCTGACGTTCACCTGTGCAGGTGTTGTTCTGCAGCTTGTAACCATGGCGACAGACACAGTGGTAGCTTCCAGGTGTGTTTTCACAGCGACCGTCGGAGCACGGAGACCCCCGACACTCGTCCACGTCTGCAGACAATATCACAACTACGTGTTAAACAGCACAAACATATTGGTAAAATATCCAAAAAGTAATTCAAATGAGCTCCACCTTCATCAGCTGCAACGTTAAAGTGATGAAGACATATATAAAATATATTACTCTGAGTATTTTTACCTGGTACTTTAAGTATATTTGAAGCTAATACTCTAGAGCAGGGGTCTTCAACGTGTTTCAGGCCAAGGACCCCCAAACTGATAGACAGATGGAGCAGGGACCCCCGACTATATATATATTGTATAACATTGTGTTTTATATTAAATGGGCCTAGTACCATGTATAAACATACCTCTTTATTGTGCATTCAATACTAAGCTATTCTAATAATACACAGGTTCATATATTCATGTTATGTTAAACATGTGTAAGGTACAGTGAGTAGGGAGGCCGTGCCGCTGCCATTTATAAACACACCTTGTCAGCTGATACCAATGCCAATATCAACATTGTCTGTTAATAGCATGATAATCATCATACAAGATATTCAAATTGACGTTTTCATTTTAAATATAAATGTGGAAACATAAATGAGTGATGTACTATTAGTGCCACTGCCATGCATAAACACACCTGTTATCTTTCACACAATACTGAACTATTAACATAATGGACACATTCATGTTTTTCGGTCGAGTTTCCATCTTCGTTCATAACGATCACTGATAATAATAAACTGGCCTCAGTAGCTGCTGTTGTGTAAAGCAGCTGCAGTGATTTAGCAGGAATATTAATAAGGATTCGTGGTGAAGTAAATGTTTTAATTTGATCTTCTTTTCAAATAATATCACAGTGTGCGTCCTTGTGTCTGGGATCTTAGTCAGCTGGGGACTGAATAGGCTCTCGGTCAATCACGGGGAACCTGACAGAGCCAGCATGAAACATGCGGCCTCGTGATTGGCACAGCAGCGATGGGGGCGGGGCCTCCTCTTTGTGTGCAGGAGGCCTGGAGGGAGGACAGGTCCAGGCTAGTCTGCGCTGTGAGTGAACCGGTGCCCAGCCTGAGAGCTCCTGTGTGTCGATGTGTGCATCTCTGACTGAAAGACAACATCTTCTGCCTCCATTGATCCATTCACTACAATATGTTGGATTCATGTTAATGTGTATTTAAAGACATTTCAATTGGTGGAAGAAAATATCAAAGAAAATATGAAAACTTGTCTAATCAACCAAACATTTCACGCCCCCCTGCAGCACCTCCTGTTGAAGACCTCTGCTTTACACAATCACTTTTATTTTACAGCTTCAATTTATTGCAAAACTAACCAAAATACATATTTGTAGCTTTTGTCTGAATGTTCTTCTTGTTTTCACTAATAAAGTTTTTGGTCGTCAATAATCATCAATCCTCCATCAGCTCACCTGACGTCTGAACGCACAGCAGCCTCCGGCTTTGCTGCTCCGCACAAACACTCGAGCTCCGAGTGCGACCTGAGACCAGAGGAGTCCCATGTTCACATGAATACTCACGTAGATATTCATTCATTGTTATTCATACGTGATTATATAGTTATTCATTGT
>NW_022285594.1:0-417 GCF_004355925.1 Anarrhichthys ocellatus | reverse complement strand
ATTCATGCGTGATTATATAGTTATTCATTGTTATTCATACGTGATTAAATATTCATTCATTGTTATTCATACGTGATTATATATTCATTCATTGTTATTCATACGTGGTTATATAGTTATTCATTGTTATTCATACGTGATTATATACTGTAGTTATTCATTGTTATTCATACGTGATTATATAGTTATTCATTGTTATTCATACGTGATTATAGTTTGGAGGCTGGTTGGTTTCCTTACAATCTGAAACAGCATCAAGCTGAGAGGAGAAAATAACCCCAACATGTGACGATGCATCACAATAGCATGAGTCAGACACACACTGCAGGGTCTCTCATTCCCACATGACACTTACACACACACACGACACTTACTTACACTTACACACACACACACACACACACACACACACACACA
>NW_022285593.1:0-3378 GCF_004355925.1 Anarrhichthys ocellatus | reverse complement strand
GTGTGTGTGTGTGTGTGTTTCTAAGTGTTTATAGCATGTCTGTATTTTAATGTCTATAGATTTATTTGTGTTCATCGTGTTTCATTATTATTTTTATAATACGATTCCTTTATTTTTCTATTTTGTATTGTTATTTTATTAGTGCATGCTGTTTCTGTCATTGTGTTATTATGTTATGTATTTAATTATCCAAACTATATGTATGTGAATATCTTTACATATTAGTGCAGAATGTGTATAGTAACAACATACAGTATGTCTAAGTATAAAGGTTTATGTGAATACTATTACTTCTTTACATATTACATTTAGACCACGAGCTATACTGTGTGTAAAGAGCGTAGATGTTTATTAAGTATTTAACTTTATACAATTACATGTGTTGAACCTCTTTGCAGACTAAAAAAGACAAGCATCAATATGTGCATGTGTTTACTCACTTTTATGTGTGCGAGTGCGTTTGAGGATGTTCTTTGGTCGAGCCGTGTACACGACGACCTTACCTGCCTCTCCTCCCCTGTGAGGCCTCAGGCAAAGCTGCATGTGTTCCCTATGCGTACGTGTGTGTGTGTGTGTGTGTGTGTGCCTCTGTGTGAGTGAGTGTGTGTGCGTGCACAAACTAGCAGGTCAGCTGAGGTCTGGCTAGTGATGGCTCTACTTTGTCTGGTAGGGACAGCCGCTACTGTCACCTTTACAAACGCCATGAATCAACGCCAGGGAGGACAGGCCGGCCGACCAAAAAACAACCAATTATACGGCCGCCGGATTGACACCGGGTAGACCGGGCAGGGAGAGAGAGAGAGATGGAGACGCACTGAACACACCCCAAGGACGAACAAACAGAAGAGAATGAGGGCACAGACTGACAGGGGGCCTTCTGGGCTGCGACGCTGATACGACAATATTAACGCATCGTTGACTTCAGTTGGAAGTTCAAGAAAGAGTGAATGTCTTTTACATAATCAGTGTTGTTATTAATGTATATGTCGTCAGTTGACGTAACACAATGTTTAGTCTATAGAACACGTTCATGAAGACTCTTAGAAGGAAGCATAAATCATCTGACGCACATGCAGTGTTTTCTATTCTGTATGGTCTCTTTACTGTCGTTATTCTGAGTCGTCCAGCATGAACAGAAGAGTTTGGGTCTGGCAGAGTCTCAGAAACACCCGGCACTGTGTTTCCCTCCGTGTCCCTTCACTGTGAACAGTGAGTAGCAAAAACTGAGAGGATAAATGATGTTGTCAAGACTGACGCATCCTCTACGAGCACAACTGTGAGTGCAAGCCGTCATTTTAAGACATTCCTGCAGCGCCAGGCTGCAAAGAACGCGCAAGTTTACACAGAGTTTAAAAGGGAAAACAAATAACGGACCAAACAGTTACATAATACATACGGTGTCAGCCTCATATGAGCTGGCGTGTTTCACATCGCACGGGGGGAAAATGACAGAAGTGCTTAACACAACAGTATGTTTTAACTGACAGTAATCACAGCAGAACAGAACTATAAACAGAGAAAAGACAAGTTGTGGGACTAAAACACTGCGTGTGATTCCGTCCCACAAACAGGAAACCGCTGCCTGTTGTAGAAGTAAACAAGACTATAATTAAAAATGATTCTTGCACGGAACAGATGTATCAGGGGAAAATATCCAGAAGTGGATTTTAAATATTTTTAAACATATCTTACTCACTGGGACTCAAGACAATTATGATTAACACCGAGCATGAACACGAAACATATAACAACAGTGTGAGAGTGAATATCATAGCACCCAAAAGGCCTGGACAATGAAATATACTGTAGTATTCAATAGATTGAGCTGGGAAGGGTGAGAAGCACACACACACACACACACACACACACACTTAGTGGTCAGAGGGAACACAGGTCAGTGTCCTGCTCTCAGCTCTTTTTCTGCTGACTGAGGATGACCCAGTGTGAGTATAATCTGGTCCACACTAACTCTATCTACCTCATGTCCACCGGGTCTTAGCCCCCAGAGAGAGAGAGGGGGGGGGGGGGGGAGGGGGAGAGAGAGAGAGAGAGAGAGAGAGAGAGAGAGAGAGAGAGAGAGAGAGAGAGAGGTGAAAGGATAAGCAAATAAAAAAACACAATCATCGGGGGAAAACCACCCCACTACACCTTTACTTTTCATCCTTTGATCAGCTTTCGTGTCTCTTGTGGCCATGGACTTAGTGACAGTAATGTAAAAAACACCTCAGTGTCAAATATGAAAGTAGCATCAATAATTACTCAAGCAAAATGTTTTGGATGCGTGATAGATTTAAAGTTATTCGATGCGTAAACGTTGCTTCAAAAGCAAATTAAATGCTATTTTAATATCATAACCAAAAATAACTAACAAGGAATTTACAAGACACAGATTTTTCACAAGAGCAAGAAAGGGACACACAGAAACCCGCTTGGAGGAACTAAGACGGGATTCAGTTAAAGATTAGGACACGTAATGGAATCCATGAGTGTAATAATTGTTCCCTGGGAGTAATAAATAAAGCCGACTGTGCTCACCACTTCCAGGAGGGCCAGATGGAGGGGATTTTCAAATTAAGAAGCCGGCTAAGAATGAAGGCTTGGCTAGCTTGGTTAAGGACAGGATGCAGAGCCTCTGCAGGGCTGCCAGTGAGAGGGCGCTGATGCTGAAAGGCCTAAAAAGCACCTGATGACTGCGGGTTACATCACTGATTATGTGCCCCAGAAAGGCATCAGAAGATGCATCACTTCAACTTTAAAAATGACTAACCAGATATGACTAATGCACTACTTTTTTTTTTTGGTCGGAGTGCCGGTTGTTTCCCCCCCCGATGCTGTAAATCACTGCTATTTGCACCGCAGATGAAGGTCAGAATTGATCACAGTGTGATGGCCCGATATAGAGCAGAAAAAGGGAGACGGAAGAGAGAGAGAAGGCATGCTGGAGCCTCATCCAAGTATCCAAGAGGGACGGTTGACATATGAAACAATACCAAAGATCACACCACTCCTATTTCCCATATTCCCCTCTCCTTCCTTCCCCTTCTCTCTCATTCTCCCCATTAGGCCCTCTTTCTATCTCTCTCCAGCCTGTTTCCTTCTTCCTCTCTCTCTCTCTCTCTCAAAATCTCTGGAGGTGGACCTTTGATTGCTTCTTTAATTAGCCGTGTCAGACGGCTCCGTGGATTTACTGGGGATGTCGAACTTCTGCAGATAATTACGTGCCTCTTCCCTTTCTCTCCACAGCTACATCCCTCCATCCTGCTTCCACCCCGTGTCCCCTATCTATCCCTCTCACCGACTCTACCATGATTTAATGATTAATTATGGATGGGAGTTTGAGAATAAAAGCTTTTTTGCTAATCAAAATGAAACCCCCCC
>NW_022285592.1:0-3378 GCF_004355925.1 Anarrhichthys ocellatus | reverse complement strand
CTTGGTCCTGATGGAGGTCTTGGTCCTGATGGAGGTCTTGGTCCTGATGGAGGCCTTGGTCCTGATGGACCTCAGCCTCCTGCCAGATGGAAGGGGCTCCAACAGTTCATGTCCAGGGTGAGAGGGGTCAGCTACAATCCTTCTTGCTGTGACTGAGCTTATGGGCCTCACTCACTAACAGAACCATATGTGTGACACATGATTGTGTACCGAGCTGAATGATAACAAGACCACATGGGGTGTTTCTGCCTTTGCTTCATGAGAGGAAGTCGGTGAATGTGGGTGCAGTTAACCAGAGAATGTTCAGGTTAGTCAGAAACAGACGTGTTCGTGTGACAAGGCTCAGGTGAGATAAGAGGGGCTGAATGGAGGTGTCTATGGGCAGTTAGAACCTGTTGACCAGATGTTTTAGTGTGAACTCATCCTGACCCCCACCCTGTGCTCAGGTCCTTTATCAGCTGTAGAGAGGCTCCACTCTCATCTCGTCCTCCTGCAGACTGCATTCTGTGTGACGACAGAGCTTTCTCTGCACAGACAATACAAAGACGGACTTCTTCTCTCAATGTTCCTTATTTCAGTGTTATAGGACTCACTCGGTAACATTAAATAGTTTTTTTTCCACCCTACAGGTCACCAAGTCTCAGCAGCAGGTCCAGGTCCCCCAGCACGGTCTGAACCAGCAGAACTTAAAGTCCACCAGCCAGAACAACGCTTCCCAGCAGCTCAAGAGTGTCGCCCAGCAGGTCGCCAAGCACACCGGAAGCTCGGTGCAGGTGGTCCAGAAGAAGGTAATTCAGAAGATCAGTTCAGTTCATCCGGAATGTAGTGGATTCACCATGTCCTGGTTCTGTTTGTGGTTCCCCAACCTGAGGGTCGGGACCCCGTAAGAGGTCGAGGATTAATCTGAGATCAGGAGAAAATATATTCGATAGAAGCAGGAAGACAGCTGGACGTTTACAGATGTTGAAAAGGTGTAAATGACTCACCTGTAATCTGTCTACCCAATGAATGAACAAATGATCTTATTGTCGTGTCTGGTGTTTCACACGAGTCCTTTTATTTGCAGAACCTTTTTAAGGGGTTCTATAAGACCGTTGATCTCATCCAAGACTCTTGAAATCACATGAAACCAGTGTGACAACAGTTTAAAGATTGATCCAGATTAGTGTGGACTTGGTCTAGAGACTAAAGGACCACTTTCACATGAATCACAGAGATTTTATCTTTATTTTCTGGTATCAATCATGTTTACATTTCGAACAGATTCAATTAAAAACTCATGGATTAAACATCCTCACCACGACCTCCATGTAGGAGCTGTCCTGGAGCTTTCAGCTCTGTCGCATGATCATCATCATCCTGAGATCATGATGTCTTCCACGTGAAGCAACTGTGTGTCACAGGTTCGATCCCTTCAGAGTTATCATCTGGTTTTTGGTTTTCTGTCCTTTCAGTCGGAGCCCGTCAGGATCCAGATCCAGGTTCCCCCCAAAAAGGAAGTGAAGTCTTTCTCGGCCCTCCAGCAGAAGAGTGTAGCAGTCAACAATCAGCAGGTGAAGCTGTCGGCCAATGGCAGCGTGAGCAGCGCTCAGATCATCCACATCCAGCCTGTGGTTGGTCAGCCGGGTCAGCAGTTCTTCCTGCAGCAGAACCCAGGGGACCCCCCCATCCAGCTGCTGCTGCAGAGCCCCGCCCCCGTCATCGGGTCTCTGCTCCCATTGGTCCACAAGACCACAGGCCAGACAACATCAGCATGCACCACTTGCAGCCCGAGTCAGAAACCTGCAATGTCCCCCATCAGAGTCCAGACCCCCTCTATCACCAAGACCCCGCCTAAAACCCCCGCTAACGGTACAGTGACAGTCGCCTGTAAGAGTCCAGGTAAACCACCTGCGGTCATACCAGCAGAGACCGCCACACCTGCTACTAACCGACCCACCGCTGTGGCCCCGCCCCCAGTGGTGAAGAACAGAGACAGGGAGAAAGAGAAGAAGGCGAAGAAGAGAGAGAAGAGGGCGCCAAAGGTCCAGACCAGATCTGGTCGAGTCTCCAGACCACCGAAGTACAAAGCCAAAGACTACAAGTTTATAAAGACGGAAGACCTGGCGGACAGCCACCAGTCCGACTCCGACGACTACTCCGACATGAGCGTGGAGGAGGAGGATGGCGGCAGGAAAGATGGCCCTGCCCCCGGCGTCTCTCTCACCTACAGCCACAAGTCCCGGTCCCACCGATGCCAGACCTGCGACAAGGCCTACATTGGTCTCGGAGGCCTGAACCGGCACTACAAACTAAACCCGACTCACGGGGAGCCCGCCGATCTGCCCGACAGTGCACCACACCCGCTCAGAGATGACGGCCAATCACAGGAGGCGAAAACGGGAGGTGTCACAGAGGAGGAGGAGGAGGAGGAGGAGGAGGAGAGGAGGAGGACGACCACGACGACGACCACAACGACGACGACCACGACCACGACAGAGGACGAACCTGTTGACACGGCATCAAACAGAGTAGGAGACCAATCAGAGCTCAGCACTATTATTGACTGGTTAATTCCTCTGGTTTATTATTAACTAGTTTATTACTATGTGGTTAACTGAGTAGGTAACTCGCATCTGTCTGACTAGTAATTCACTAACTAGTTTATTTCCTAACTGTCTTCAGGTGGAGGGGGGTCCAGCACCATCTGTAGGACTCCGGGGCCTCAATCCCCGGGGCCCCGGCAGGCCCCGAGGGAGAGGGAGAGGGAGAGGCAGGGGACGGGGACGAGGACGATCACTGGGACCGCCTCCTAAAGTGAGTTCACTTATGAATCCATTTTTAATTGAACAAACACTTATAATTTGAATTTAACAATTGAAGATCCAGTGCAACAGTCCGACGCTGCGTCGCACCTGTACAGCAGCCGTTATGAACGGGCGCATTTGAACTCGGGCAAATAAACGGTTCATCTCATTGGTCGATTCTTAGGTGACGGGGGGGCTCGTCAGTAGGCGGGGCCGTCGCGGTCGACCTCCGAAGCTCGCCATCGCCATGGTTACCGCCGAGCAGCAGGTGGAGAGGAGACGAGACAGACTGCAGGAGGTGAGAGAAGGAAGTGGAGAAGTGGACTTTGTGATATAATGACCAACAGATGTGTTGTTGTTGTTTCCATAACGACCATGTGTTCACAGCTGGTGGAGCAGTGTGAGGATGAGGAGCTGATGGACATTGTTCTTCCTCGTTTGACCAAAGTGTTGAGTCTGTGGGAGGTGCTTCTGGCAAAGGTATGCACACAATTGTGTGTATGTATGTATGTATGTATGTATGTATGTATGTATGTATATATATATATGTATATATATATATGTATGTATGTATGTATATATATATATATAT
>NW_022285591.1:2970-3378 GCF_004355925.1 Anarrhichthys ocellatus | reverse complement strand
AAAAAAAAAAAAAAAAAACAGGCTCCATGTTCTATAAATATGAAACTATTGACATGTTTCAGCCTCTCTCCTCCTCCAGCCTCTCTCCTCCTCCAGCCTCTCTCAGTTTCAATCCCAGCGGCGGGTTTTAAGGTTCAGAGGGTCAAACACTGTGAAAGGTTAAAGGTCACTTTAACTTTGTCTTTAAATGTTCTTTACCCAGTAGTTCACTTCATCTACTTGTATTTCTGTCTTTGTGCTGCTGCAACACCTGCATTTCCTCCGATAATAAAAGTTTATGTAAATATAATAACATTTTCTTAGAAGGAGAAATGTCAGAGATTTTGGAGGCGCTAACCCTCCAACGCGTGGGTGAAGCCAACCCTCCAACGCGTGGGTGAAGCCAACCCTCCAACGCGTGGGTGAAGC
>NW_022285591.1:0-2960 GCF_004355925.1 Anarrhichthys ocellatus | reverse complement strand
GCTAACCCTCCAACGCGTGGGTGAAGCTAACCAGCTAACCCTCCAACACGTGGGTGAAGCTTTGGATCTGAACGTGTTTTAGGACCTAGACCTCCTCACCCGCTCCCCGATGCGCTCGTCTTTGGAGAGGGCGACGATGGCCTTCACATCCTCGTCGGTCAGCTCGGCCACGGCGACGCCCTGATCTCTGCGGGTGATGTGATTGGCTAAGATCACGGTGGCGAACACGGGGAAGCCGTTGGCCATGTTCAGAGAGCCGTCGTAGTTGTTGTGGTAGATGCCCGTCAGCTCCTGAAAGAAAGATCCTCATCAGCTTCTTCCTTCTCTTAACTTTGGTTCGTCTGGTCTGAGAAAAAGGATTTGAGACGCATCGAACTCACGATCTCGTCTCCGGGCTTGCAGTGGTCCACCAGGTCGGCCAGCAGGATGGAGTCTTTGGAGCGGGGGAGGCGGCCGGCGGCGACTTTACCGGGGCTCTCCTGGATGGTGATCCTCTGGTAGTTCTGGTACACGGTCTGCAGGAGGAACACCATTGGTCAGTTCACCGAGACGTGACAAGATGAAGAAGAAAAGGCTCAAATAACAGACTCCTCCTCCTCACCTCCTCCATGTTGATCTCAAAGGGGCCCAGGGACTGACACTCGGGACAGGAGCCCGGCTTCACCTCCTGGTTCTGGGACTGGAAGAAGGGTCCCAGCACAAAGTTGCACTTGTTACAGTTGTACTTGACCATGCCGAGCTGAGGCAGGACGCCGGTGCAGCTGCTCACCACGCCGCTGGTCCGGATCAGCTGGTTCAGGTGCAGCTGCCTTCAGAGGACAGAAGAAGAAGAGATCCTGCTGCTTATTTCAGAAATCATTTGCATAACATGAATTATTTATCATTCCATCTGCTTGTATTGACTCAGACGTCTTGGTAGAAAACTACTGTTTGTGTGTTCAGTTTCATTTATGTAACCAATTTACCCAGAAGGCTTTGCAGTGCGTCTCTACATCACGGTGGCGTTATCGTAAAGACGAGTTAGACGTGGAAATAGTGTCAACAACAAAGCTGAAAACATGTTTTACTGTAATCATGTCAAAACGTAATGCATGTTATCAATAGTATTAAGCTCTGTATAGCTCCATCTTCATGACGTGAACATTCCTCCAGTTTACAGGTACTAATATACCTACAGTCCATAATACTACGTAGTAGAACGTTACCTGAGGGAGCGGATCTCCTCCACTAATGGCAGGTTGCAGATGCGGACGTGGATCTCGTGGGCGATGCGGTCGTATTTGGGGTACATGGCCAGAACCACCTCTTTAGCGGCTTCATCGAAGACCTGAGGACACAAAGCGGGTCAGACAGGTCCATCTCTGTAGAGCTCATGAACCACAGCAGCCTTTAAGGAACCCAGAGGATCTGTGGTCCAAAGACCTGGAGGATCTGTGGTCTAAAGACCTGGGGGGGGGATCTGCTAAAACCAGCAGAACTAGACTCACCTTCAACATCTCCGTGGGAGCCTCAGGCAGGAAGTAGGCCAGAACATGCTCTCTGGCTGCCAGGTCCTCGTAGTTCACCACCAGACTCTCCTTGTTCTCTGGAAGCACAGGACAGGGTGTTGGTTCACGTCCCACCAGAGATGTATCTTCAGCAAACATCTTTATTCTACTCTACCTTTGCACATATCACTGATCTTCTCCTTGAACACGTTGTGGCCGTTTTCGTCCACGTGAGTCCTCAGAAAGTTCTTGAAGCGGTTGTAGATCTCCAGCCGAGGAGCGGCCATGGAGACCCACTCCCTCACCGTGTGACCCTGCAGAGGAGACGAGGACACGGTCGGGTCGGTCCGGAGGGGAAGCTGCAGTACATCGGTGTACTAGTACACAAGTACAAGAATTACTACCTTCATATCCTCCAGGTTCTCGATGCTCTCGATCATCTCCTCTTCGTCGGCCACGCCCTCTGCCGCTCGCTCAGCCAATCGCCTCCTCCGAGCCGCCGGCCGCTCGTCGTCCTCGTCTTCGCTGTCTGGACGACAATGAAGACGGAATATGTTCAGACCTCTTTAAAAACATCTGCATCACATCTGTCTGCTTCTTTAAAGACCTCATGAGTCCACCTCTCTGATCCACGTCGACCACAACGTTGGTACAACATGAACAATATGTATATTATTACTGGTTCTGTCTTACTTATACTATTCCCATGATGCTTTGGGGCATGTAAACAAGACATATAATGTCTGAAGTAAGGAGCATCCTTTCTTCAATGGATTTATATTACAGACATGAATCATATCCCTGTGTTTAGATCGTGCTGAGTCATGACTCAGAGGTTATTGATAAGCCACTTCCTGTATGTATAGACTCCTCACCGTAGAGCAGTCCTCTCCTCAGCCTCCCGCCTTGCTCCCGGTCCCTCCTCCTCATGGCCTCCTCGGCGGCGGCCCGAGCTCCGGGCGACAGCTCCGACAGATCGTCGTCCTCCAGGTCCAGACCTTCAGCCTCGTACTGGTCCAGAGCCGGGATGGCTCGGTAATCCCTGAGAGAGAGATGAGGAGACAGAGAGAGACGGACGTGGCGACAGAGAGAGAGACAGACGGGGAGACACAATGTCACTGAAGCTCTAAAAACGCTCTGACTCAGCGTAAACGAGCCGTCCTCCTCCGTTCTCACCTCTCCATCCCGTCTCCGATCAGCTCCTCTCCGTCCCTGTCCTCCTCCTCGTCGAGGACGGGTCCGTCCCCCAGAAGACCCTCAGACTCGTCCTCAAAGGGGGGCAGGTCTCGTCCGGGACTGGAGGTCATATCGCCTCTCCTAGAAGTCATGTCTCCTCGGCTCGGGCTGGTGGCAGCGTGGAACGATTCGGAGGAATCCTGAGAGTACAAGGAGTACTTCATTATGAGGTACTAGTACAGTGTATGACTGCATAAAGTACTACAGCTCAGCGTTTGACTGCATAAAGTACTACAG
>NW_022285590.1:0-3379 GCF_004355925.1 Anarrhichthys ocellatus | reverse complement strand
GTGTGTGTGTGCATCATGTCAGTGCTTGCTGAGTTTCGGTTGCCCCAGTTTTCTCACAATCAGCCAATCAGACGGAATCTCTTATTTACATCATCTTCAACAAAGTATCGTGTGTGTGTGTGTGCAACCAGGTTTCTGTCTCTCTTTTAGTTCCGCTTTTAAACAGGACCATCATTTTTTCTCTTTCCCAATATCAGACTCTGTGTGAACACACACATACACACACACACACACACACACACACACGATACTTTGTTGAAGATGATGTAAATAAGAGATTCCGTCTGATTGGCTGATTGTGAGAAAACTGGGGCAACCGAAACTCAGCAAGCACTGACATGATGCACACACACACACACCACACACACGCATACACACACCTCATGTGTGAAAGCTGCTCTTATCTTTAAAGAATGAGAGAGACATAGTGGTGTATAAAGAGAAAGTCCCGTAAAAAACACTGTTGTCGAGACACACACGAGCCTTTGTGATTTAGTAATCTATATGTGTGTGTGTGTGTGGGTGTGTGTGTGATGCCACCGGCTGCCTCATAGACACAACAGACACTACGACCTCAGCTGTTCTCTCCCTCCTGTCTCTCTCTATCAGCCCTGATCTCTTACTGTAAACTCTCCCTGTAAACAACCTGCACAGAAAAGCTCTCCATGTTTCTCTATACTCTACTCTATTTATACGACACGCAGACTGTGTATAGAGCAACATACACACTCAACAATACGTCGGTAGGTGAAAACACACCCTCTGTCTGACAACATTATGGAACGAACAGAGAAATAAAACTTTTTTTTTTACCTTTTTCTGGTTTAGAAGCTCCTGTACAGCACTGAGAACCGGTGTTATTTAGACCGAACGGAACAGGGTGAAACCAAAACTAATGATTGGATGGCGCTTCAATGCAGGGTGGTGGTGGATGCGTCCCATCACAGACATGTAACACGTGTTTTCGTTATTACTAACCATAACCACAATCTTTCCTTAAACTTAGACCATACAGTAGTTGTCATGCGAAAAACTGTCCAATATCAATATTCTGTCTGGTGAAAAGATTTTATCTCCACCACCTGCAGCTGTGTGATTATTGATCATCCCTGCTGCTTTGATATGCTGCCCACACCTATGTTCTTGCCCTCTCCGTGATGAAACAAGTAAAACAATGGAAAAGCTGAAGGGGCTCAGCACTCTATTGAGTGCAACCTTCTACATTGTCCATTTAATAACATGTACACTGTCTGAATATCAATGCAAATCACGTGGAAACACTTTAGTCAGTCGACTGGCTGTCTTCGGAAATACAGGTTTTCAATTGTTCTTTAAAATGAAACTATTTAATTAAATATCTGTATATTTCATTACAATTTTGTATACACATAATTTATGACAACATTTCACAAGTCATGTTTTCTGCAACAATGTAATAGGGAAATGTTCAGAGAGAGAGAGAGAGAAAACAGAGAGAAGTGAGAGTAACACCTGGCATTACCCACATTAGTCTGCTGTGTGTGTGTGAGTGTGTGTGTGTGTGTGTGTGTGTGTGCCATCAGACTGTCTGCATGGGGAAACTTTACTCCAGCCCTGGCACACAACAACAGTGGTGATCTGCACGTGTGTGAGTGTGTGTGTTTGCAGCAGCCATAGTGTTGAGTGAGTGCTACTTCCAAATCTGAGGCTGGCAGTGGTCCACACACACACACACACACACGTGTGTCCCATAGTCCTATAAACGTGTAGTACACACTTGTGTCACCAGGGGATCAACTGAGTGTTTTATTTCACGAAGGTATAATCCAAAAATATCGACCATAAAACACTCAGTTGATCCCCTGGTGACACAAGTGTGTACTACACGTTTATAGGACTATGGGACACACGTGTGTGTGTGTGTGTGTGTGGACCACTGCCAGCCTCAGATTTGGAAGTAGCACTCACTCAACACTATGGCTGCTGCAAACACACACACTCACACACGTGCAGATCACCACTGTTGTTGTGTGCCAGGGCTGGAGTAAAGTTTCCCCATGCAGACAGTCTGATGGCACACACACACACACACACACACACACACACTCACACACACACAGCAGACTAATGTGGGTAATGCCAGGTGTTACTCTCACTTCTCTCTGTTTTCTCTCTCTCTCTCTCTGAACATTTCCCTATTACATTGTTGCAGAAAACATGACTTGTGAAATGTTGTCATAAATTATGTGTATACAAAATTGTAATGAAATATACAGATATTTAATTAAATAGTTTCATTTTAAAGAACAATTGAAAACCTGTATTTCCGAAGACAGCCAGTCGACTGACTAAAGTGTTTCCACGTGATTTGCATTGATATTCAGACAGTGTACATGTTATTAAATGGACAATGTAGAAGGTTGCACTCAATAGAGTGCTGAGCCCCTTCAGCTTTTCCATTGTTTTACTTGTTTCATCACGGAGAGGGCAAGAACATAGGTGTGGGCAGCATATCAAAGCAGCAGGGATGATCAATAATCACACAGCTGCAGGTGGTGGAGATAAAATCTTTTCACCAGACAGAATATTGATATTGGACAGTTTTTCGCATGACAACTACTGTATGGTCTAAGTTTAAGGAAAGATTGTGGTTATGGTTAGTAATAACGAAAACACGTGTTACATGTCTGTGATGGGACGCATCCACCACCACCCTGCATTGAAGCGCCATCCAATCATTAGTTTTGGTTTCACCCTGTTCCGTTCGGTCTAAATAACACCGGTTCTCAGTGCTGTACAGGAGCTTCTAAACCAGAAAAAGGTAAAAAAAAAAGTTTTATTTCTCTGTTCGTTCCATAATGTTGTCAGACAGAGGGTGTGTTTTCACCTACCGACGTATTGTTGAGTGTGTATGTTGCTCTATACACAGTCTGCGTGTCGTATAAATAGAGTAGAGTATAGAGAAACATGGAGAGCTTTTCTGTGCAGGTTGTTTACAGGGAGAGTTTACAGTAAGAGATCAGGGCTGATAGAGAGAGACAGGAGGGAGAGAACAGCTGAGGTCGTAGTGTCTGTTGTGTCTATGAGGCAGCCGGTGGCATCACACACACACCCACACACACACACACATATAGATTACTAAATCACAAAGGCTCGTGTGTGTCTCGACAACAGTGTTTTTTTACGGGACTTTCTCTTTATACACCACTATGTCTCTCTCATTCTTTAAAGATAAGAGCAGCTTTCACACATGAGGTGTGTGTATGCGTGTGTGTGGTGTGTGTGTGTGTGCATCATGTCAGTGCTTGCTGAGTTTCGGTTGCCCCAGTTTTCTCACAATCAGCCAATCAGACGGAATCTCTTATTTACATCATCTTCAACAAAGTATCGTGTGTGTGTG
>NW_022285589.1:0-3379 GCF_004355925.1 Anarrhichthys ocellatus | reverse complement strand
GTGTGTGTGTGTGTGTGTTTCTAAGTGTTTATAGCATGTCTGTATTTTAATGTCTATAGATTTATTTGTGTTCATCGTGTTTCATTATTATTTTTATAATACGATTCCTTTATTTTTCTATTTTGTATTGTTATTTTATTAGTGCATGCTGTTTCTGTCATTGTGTTATTATGTTATGTATTTAATTATCCAAACTATATGTATGTGAATATCTTTACATATTAGTGCAGAATGTGTATAGTAACAACATACAGTATGTCTAAGTATAAAGGTTTATGTGAATACTATTACTTCTTTACATATTACATTTAGACCACGAGCTATACTGTATGTAAAGAGCGTAGATGTTTATTAAGTATTTAACTTTATACAATTACATGTGTTGAACCTCTTTGCAGACTAAAAAAGACAAGCATCAATATGTGCATGTGTTTACTCACTTTTATGTGTGCGAGTGCGTTTGAGGATGTTCTTTGGTCGAGCCGTGTACACGACGACCTTACCTGCCTCTCCTCCCCTGTGAGGCCTCAGGCAAAGCTGCATGTGTTCCCTATGCGTACGTGTGTGTGTGTGTGTGTGTGTGTGCCTCTGTGTGAGTGAGTGTGTGTGCGTGCACAAACTAGCAGGTCAGCTGAGGTCTGGCTAGTGATGGCTCTACTTTGTCTGGTAGGGACAGCCGCTACTGTCACCTTTACAAACGCCATGAATCAACGCCAGGGAGGACAGGCCGGCCGACCAAAAAACAACCAATTATACGGCCGCCGGATTGACACCGGGTAGACCGGGCAGGGAGAGAGAGAGAGATGGAGACGCACTGAACACACCCCAAGGACGAACAAACAGAAGAGAATGAGGGCACAGACTGACAGGGGGCCTTCTGGGCTGCGACGCTGATACGACAATATTAACGCATCGTTGACTTCAGTTGGAAGTTCAAGAAAGAGTGAATGTCTTTTACATAATCAGTGTTGTTATTAATGTATATGTCGTCAGTTGACGTAACACAATGTTTAGTCTATAGAACACGTTCATGAAGACTCTTAGAAGGAAGCATAAATCATCTGACGCACATGCAGTGTTTTCTATTCTGTATGGTCTCTTTACTGTCGTTATTCTGAGTCGTCCAGCATGAACAGAAGAGTTTGGGTCTGGCAGAGTCTCAGAAACACCCGGCACTGTGTTTCCCTCCGTGTCCCTTCACTGTGAACAGTGAGTAGCAAAAACTGAGAGGATAAATGATGTTGTCAAGACTGACGCATCCTCTACGAGCACAACTGTGAGTGCAAGCCGTCATTTTAAGACATTCCTGCAGCGCCAGGCTGCAAAGAACGCGCAAGTTTACACAGAGTTTAAAAGGGAAAACAAATAACGGACCAAACAGTTACATAATACATACGGTGTCAGCCTCATATGAGCTGGCGTGTTTCACATCGCACGGGGGGAAAATGACAGAAGTGCTTAACACAACAGTATGTTTTAACTGACAGTAATCACAGCAGAACAGAACTATAAACAGAGAAAAGACAAGTTGTGGGACTAAAACACTGCGTGTGATTCCGTCCCACAAACAGGAAACCGCTGCCTGTTGTAGAAGTAAACAAGACTATAATTAAAAATGATTCTTGCACGGAACAGATGTATCAGGGGAAAATATCCAGAAGTGGATTTTAAATATTTTTAAACATATCTTACTCACTGGGACTCAAGACAATTATGATTAACACCGAGCATGAACACGAAACATATAACAACAGTGTGAGAGTGAATATCATAGCACCCAAAAGGCCTGGACAATGAAATATACTGTAGTATTCAATAGATTGAGCTGGGAAGGGTGAGAAGCACACACACACACACACACACACACACACTTAGTGGTCAGAGGGAACACAGGTCAGTGTCCTGCTCTCAGCTCTTTTTCTGCTGACTGAGGATGACCCAGTGTGAGTATAATCTGGTCCACACTAACTCTATCTACCTCATGTCCACCGGGTCTTAGCCCCCAGAGAGAGAGAGGGGGGGGGGGGGGGAGGGGGAGAGAGAGAGAGAGAGAGAGAGAGAGAGAGAGAGAGAGAGAGAGAGAGAGAGAGGTGAAAGGATAAGCAAATAAAAAAACACAATCATCGGGGGAAAACCACCCCACTACACCTTTACTTTTCATCCTTTGATCAGCTTTCGTGTCTCTTGTGGCCATGGACTTAGTGACAGTAATGTAAAAAACACCTCAGTGTCAAATATGAAAGTAGCATCAATAATTACTCAAGCAAAATGTTTTGGATGCGTGATAGATTTAAAGTTATTCGATGCGTAAACGTTGCTTCAAAAGCAAATTAAATGCTATTTTAATATCATAACCAAAAATAACTAACAAGGAATTTACAAGACACAGATTTTTCACAAGAGCAAGAAAGGGACACACAGAAACCCGCTTGGAGGAACTAAGACGGGATTCAGTTAAAGATTAGGACACGTAATGGAATCCATGAGTGTAATAATTGTTCCCTGGGAGTAATAAATAAAGCCGACTGTGCTCACCACTTCCAGGAGGGCCAGATGGAGGGGATTTTCAAATTAAGAAGCCGGCTAAGAATGAAGGCTTGGCTAGCTTGGTTAAGGACAGGATGCAGAGCCTCTGCAGGGCTGCCAGTGAGAGGGCGCTGATGCTGAAAGGCCTAAAAAGCACCTGATGACTGCGGGTTACATCACTGATTATGTGCCCCAGAAAGGCATCAGAAGATGCATCACTTCAACTTTAAAAATGACTAACCAGATATGACTAATGCACTACTTTTTTTTTTTGGTCGGAGTGCCGGTTGTTTCCCCCCCCCGATGCTGTAAATCACTGCTATTTGCACCGCAGATGAAGGTCAGAATTGATCACAGTGTGATGGCCCGATATAGAGCAGAAAAAGGGAGACGGAAGAGAGAGAGAAGGCATGCTGGAGCCTCATCCAAGTATCCAAGAGGGACGGTTGACATATGAAACAATACCAAAGATCACACCACTCCTATTTCCCATATTCCCCTCTCCTTCCTTCCCCTTCTCTCTCATTCTCCCCATTAGGCCCTCTTTCTATCTCTCTCCAGCCTGTTTCCTTCTTCCTCTCTCTCTCTCTCTCTCAAAATCTCTGGAGGTGGACCTTTGATTGCTTCTTTAATTAGCCGTGTCAGACGGCTCCGTGGATTTACTGGGGATGTCGAACTTCTGCAGATAATTACGTGCCTCTTCCCTTTCTCTCCACAGCTACATCCCTCCATCCTGCTTCCACCCCGTGTCCCCTATCTATCCCTCTCACCGACTCTACCATGATTTAATGATTAATTATGGATGGGAGTTTGAGAATAAAAGCTTTTTTGCTAATCAAAATGAAACCCCCCC
>NW_022285588.1:0-3380 GCF_004355925.1 Anarrhichthys ocellatus | reverse complement strand
TTATATGTGAAATTCATGTCATCAATGATAAAAAATAAACATATTTGGTATTTGCAGCATTTCAATCTTGAAACTATGTCTGTGCAGAATTAAGAGGCTTCTTCAAACATGTATAACAGAGAATGTGGTTGACCTCACCCACACCAACAAGTTGTGAAACTCAATTGTTCCGGCACAAGAAGGTGTTTCTTTTATTGACCTAAAAGCTCAGACTGTGTTACTGTCCGAGTCCTGTATGATCCCATAGTTAATGTGCATATTTAGGATACTCATTTGTTGTCTGTGTGGTCTAAAGAAGGTTATCTTTAAACCATGTATCTTGTTCATTCTTACAAATAAATGTTTTTTATGTCTTAACCAGTATATTTAGAAGCTCAGATTCACCAACCCTGTAAAAGTCACTCAAATGCTTCTAGCTTTAAGATCAACTCATACTTTATGTGTTCATCGTCATTGTTGTTTTCTATAACCTAATCACATGTGGGTTTTTATATGTGAAATTCATTTCATCAATGATAAAAAATAAACATATTTGAAATTTTGGAGCACTTTGAGCTTGAAACAATTTCCGTTGCTGCATTGTTGCGTTCCGTTGCTGCGTTCCGTTGCTGCGTTCCGTTGCTGCGTTCAGTTGCTGCGTTGTTGCACTGCATTGTTGCACTGCGTTGTTGCACTGCGTTGTTGCACTGCATTGCTGCGATTCATTGTTGCTTGCTGCATTGCTGCGATTCATTGTTGCTTGCTGCATTGCTGCGTTGCGTTCCATTACCGCGTTCCGTTCCGTTGCCGCGTTCCGTTCCGTTGGCGCTTAGGGAGGGGAACAGAGGAAAGAAGACCTGGCACCTACAAGGGAGGTGTAAGGGGACATCGAAGGGACAGATGGGTGAATCCGGCCAGGAGGTGGGATGGAATACTGTGGAAATTGAAGGGAGGAAGCGAGAGTCGGCATCTCGTTGCCGCGTCGGAAAGTTGAGTTTGCCTGAGGTAGTGGAGGGGGATGGGAGGTGACGCGCTGCAAACTGGCAACCCAGAACTTTGTGGGTTGGATGGCGGAGCTTGGGGGTGCTTGGTGGCGTCACGGTCGTTGACGTTACGCCGGTGTGTTTTGGATGTAGGTACGTTTGTGTGTTTTTTTCTTTTTTTTTAGCCTGACTTTAGGAAAGTTGTGAGGAGTTGGCACGGTTTTGCTTTGTTGCTTCGATGCTCTTAGCAGGCGGACTATGGTCCAGTTGGAGATCTCAGCTGGTGCGTCTTCGATGGGGGACCTGCTGGAGCGCGGAGGGGTGGCAGCGTCTTTGAGCGCGGCATGCCGGGTAGTCGGAGTCGTCAGAGGCTCGTTCCTGAGCTGGGTCTGGAGCGAGCGAGGGAGAGAGCTGGATTTACATTTCCGTTGTCTACGTCTGGAGGTGGCAGGTCTCCCTCTGCCAACGAGATGTGAGTTATTGGAGGATGGCCCTGGGTCTGAATCTTCGTATTGTCGGATTCTGGCGGGTGGATGCAGCCGGTCGGCGTGGTCGAGATCGGCGGGTTTGGCTGCGTTGAGCTGCCTGGACCCTCTCGATGGCGGTTGGCGGCATCTCGTGGGCGGCAGGTCGAGTGCTTCCCTGGGCTGTACGGGTGGCCTCTGGGGAGGCGAACTGGTCGTCGTCGTCAGATGGCCTGATGGACGGCAGGTCCATGTTTTAGGCGAGGTAAGGTTTTTGTTTTTGTTTTCTCTGCGTGGCATTCCGGTTGCGAGTGCGGAAAACGCGAGCAAGCCGAGCAGTGTGGCCAGAAGCGAGGGAGTGGCTGAGGCATGGCCCTGCTCCTGAAATTCAGCTAAGTTTTATCTCCAATTATTGTGTTAATAATGGTATTTCAGCTGATAACTATGATAATGACTTCATGCGCCTACGGGTTGCGGGGACCAAGGCTCTGACTGTGGTTTGTGCTTATGCACCAAACAGCAGTTCGGTGTATCCGGCCTTCTTGGAGTCAGTGGGATGGGTCCTGGAAAGGGTGCCTCCTACCGACTCCATAGTTCTCCTGGGGGACTTCAACGCTCACGTGGGCAATGACGGAGAAACCTGGCGGTGGGTGATTGGGAGGAACGGCTTGCCCGATCTGAACCCGAATGGTGTCTCGTTATTGGACTTCTGTGCTTGCCACGGTTTAGCCATAACGAACACCATGTTCGAACATAAGGTGGCTCATAAGTGTACCTGGTACCAGAACACCTTAGGCCGGAGATCAATGATCGACTTTGTAATCGTATCATTTGATTTGCGGCCGTATGTCTTGGACACTCGGGTGAAGAGAGGAGCAGAGCTGTCAACTAATCACCACCTGGTGGTGAGTTGGATCAGATGGTGGGGTAACCGGTTGGAAAGACCCGGCAAGCCCAAACGTGTAGTGAGGGTGAACTGGGAACGTCTGCCGGAGGACCCTGTCCGGGAGGTCTTTAACTCCCACCTCCGGAAGAACTTCTCACACATCCTGAGGGAGGTTGGGGACATGGAATACGAATGGACCATGTTCAAAGCCTCTATTGTGGACGCGGCCGCTAGGAGCTGTGGCCGGAAGGTCACCGGTGTCTGTTGTGGCGGCAACCCGAGAACCCGGTGGTGGACACCGGAGGTGAGGGAAGCCGTCAAGCTGAAGAAGGAGACCTTCAAGGCCTGGTTGGCCCAGGGGTCTCCTGAAGCACCGGCAGGCCAGAAGGGCTGCAGCTGCGGTGGTCGCGAATACTAAAACTCGGGCATGGGAGGATTTCGGGGAGGCCATGGAGAAGGACTTTTGGTTGGCCTCAAGGAGGTTCTGGCAAACCAACCGACGGCTCAGGAAGGGAAGGCAGGGCTTACCCCAGGCTGTTCTCAGCAGGGGGGGGAACTGCTGAACCGGACCGGTGACATCATCGGGCGGTGGAAAGAGCACTTTGAGGAACTCCTAAACCCGACCAACATGTCCTCTGCAGAGGAGGCAGCGCCTGAAGAACTAGGGGGAGGCTCACCCATATCCCTGGCAGAGGCCGCTGAGGTAGTTAAAAAGCTCCTTGGTGGCAAGGCGCCGGGGGTGGATGAGATCCGCCCTGAGATGCTGAAAGCGCTGGACATGGTTGGGCTGTCCTGGCTGACACGCTTCTTCAATGTCGCATGGGGGTCGGGATCAGTGTCCATGGACTGGCAGACCGGGGTGGTGGTTCCCATCTTCAAAAAGGGGGACCGGAGAGTATGCTCGAATTACTGGGGTATCACACTACTCAGCCTCCCGGGGAAGGCTTATGCCAGGGTGCTGGAAAGGAGGCTCCGACCGTTTGTCGAACCTCAGATTCAAGAGGAGCAATGCGGATTCCGTCCCGGCCGTGGAACAGTGGACCAGCTCTTTACCCTCGCAAGACTACT
>NW_022285587.1:0-3380 GCF_004355925.1 Anarrhichthys ocellatus | reverse complement strand
ATATATATATACACATATACATATACACATATATATACACACACATATATATATATATACACATATACACACATACATATACACACATACACACATCAATCTGCATTTAAAAAACACCGTTAAGCACGTATGTGGGCACAGTAATTACACAGTTTGACTATCATGTGTGAAATAAAGTTTCACTGCCGATCGTTGTCGGCCGATATCCAGTAAAAATATTTGAATGGGAGATAGGCAATAATGCTTCACCAATCCCTGATAACGCTACATTATGAACAACAAATCTGTGTTGAAATCAGCAGGAGAGCGAGTAACGCTGGCAGCATCGGAGCTAACAGCTAATGTACGCAGTGCTGCCCGGTCACTAAAAACATACACAAGTCAATAAAACCAGCCCACATCATAACAAACATGTAAAACATTAACACCATTAGGGGCACATTAGAAAACACTTCATGAGCAAACAAAGCTTAATTTTTCAATCAAATAACAAAGATAAAATATTAGATGAACAGGCTATCACAACCCACAGAGAGTGGAGTTAGAAAACAAGACAATCCCCTCGTCAATGTAAAGAATGATAACCTCAAGTAAGGATATCCTCTGTTATCCCTAACCGTTCAATACAACTCATGTCCATCCAATACCTCTCAAATGAAATAAGTCAATAACATGAGTGAGTGGACATAAGTTCTTGACCATACATTGAGAGCTTGTTTGGGAATATTGTTTTCACAATATTTTCAGAAACCCGTCAAATGTTCATCACAAAATCCTCACACATTTCATCCACCAGCCCAACTTCACTAAAAGAAGCCCAATCTGCAACAGGACATTGAGGTGCATTATGATGCGTTCATGCTCTATTCAGTAAAACACATTATTGGGTTGAGGTAAATTATAATGTCAATGAATCCGTTTTGCTCTTCTTTTGTCCTGTTGGTTGTCTCATATTTGTATTTTTCATGTTTATATTGGAGGCAGGTGTGATGGGTTGGACGACTAGAGGTCAGTGGTTTGGGACCTTAGTACCGGTGTCTCTGCTGAGGTTCTTCAGCATCCTCTCTCTGTTTCTACCTTCATCACTAAACAACAAGCAGAAGACAACCGCAGATGTAGGCTACCGAATAGTTCCAAGCTTCATTCAGAACTTTGGCATTTGAATTATTATTAATAACTTACAGAAACATTGTGTGCATTAGACCTCCTCCTCTCCCTCATATACAGCGACACAGCGCTCAGTTGGACGTGCCCGGAAAACCTCTGAAGGGAGGCGTCCAGGAGGCATCAGGATTAGATTCCTGGACCACCTCAGCAAAGGAGCAGCGGCTCTACTCCTCGCTCCCTCAGGAGCTCTGAGCCCAGCCACCCTATGAAGACAGCTCATTTTGGCTGCTTGCTTCTGCAATGTCGTTCTTCTGGTCACTACCTAAAGCCCATGACCAGAGGAGAGGGTTGGAATGCAAACAGGTAAGTAGAGAGCATTACCTTCAGGCTCAGCTCTCTCTCCACCATCATGGTCTGGTACAACGTCTGCAGCACTGCTGATGGCGCACAGATCTGCTTGTCCATCTCACGCTACATTTGACCCTTTTTGGGAACAAGACCCAAAGATACTTGAACTCCCTTGCTTGGGGCAGTGACTCACTTCCAGTCTGGAGGGTGCAGCAGAGAACCATGGCCTCAGACTCTGAGGTACTGACTCTCAACCTGACCACCCCAGTGCAGACAGAGACACAACTCTGAGACCCTCAAACACACTCAAAGTGGCTCCAGGTTTTCTGCGAGTCTATTAGTTTGAGATAGTTTGATTACACACAACTTTATTTAGAAATATCCACCATGTGAGCATAGGGCCCTTCTATAAGACAGGGCCACAAAATCAGCAAGCAATGCAGGACCTGGGACCAGGTTCACAGGTGACATTAGTGAACCTGGTGAACGTGGGCCACTGGGGATCAGAGGCCAAGGGCAGTTGCCCACTTTATCTTATTCCCAACCTGAGTTCTGCCTTTGATTTGGTCATTCACTTAGTGGCCCAATGTTCATTGACTTAATATACATAAAGCCCAGATCAATGTGTGCTGACTCACTACCAACCCTGAAGAAATACAGTCACAGCCTCACGGTTCATCAAACTTGATGAACGGTCCAAAAGATGGCAAAAGTGTTGACTGGTCGCATGAACTGCTTGAATGTTTGTCTGAGTACTGCTTGAGAGCCACATACTGACAGCATGTGTAGAAGGCTACAGATGTGGCATGTGAGGGTCATGTTACAGACCTTGTCCTCAGCTTGCTCCGTCAGAGAACCTGGTTGGTCCTTGCGGCTGCGTTTGGCTTTGCGTCTCAATGGAGGTTTAGGTTGGGACTCTGACTCAGACTCTGACCACACAGGGGACGTCGCTGCCTCCTCAGGCTCCATCTCCAGCTGTTTTGTTATCCGGATCCTGACAGACCAGAGTGGAGCAGTATTGTATATACATATAGTGGAGGTCTACACAATGAACATGCAACAGTGTGCCAAGGGGAGCAAAGTCTACACGTTTTCATTACAACCAACCACTATGCCTTTTAACCTAAAGCAGCAGCAGTGTCTCTAACCTGCGGTGTCCCATGACGATCATCCTCAGCTTGTCTCCCAGGTCCTGCATCTCATGAATTTGGACAAAGGTCCCTGTAGAATAGATGGCATCTAGAGACTCCACCACATCTGACTCGTCACTGCAACAGATGGAAACACTCATTACTGCCAACACACAGACAGAGATAGCAGGCAGCATGTCCAGTGCTCAGCACATTTCACTGATTACTGCAGTCATTGATTAGTATTGACGCACTGCCTTAAAGTATATCACATCAGATACAACTGATGGCTAAGATAAATAAAACTGGTCCGCAGACCAAATAGCACCAAACAAGTGCGTGCTCTGTCGTGCAGACCAAGATTAGGTGAGGAATAGGACCTCTAATAAAGCTCCACTCATCTCAGTGACGATTAGATTCATTCACTGAAGCTGCTTTAAAACAAAACTCTCCTGTTGGCACAGCAGTGGACAGCTTGTAATGTGAAGCCCAAACGTTACATTTACTACACATTAAAGGTAGGTGGGGGAAATGGATACAGTATGGTATCGCAATATTTTGCGTACTAATATCGTATCGATACACAAATGCCAAATATCAATCTTTTATTATATAAACTATTAATATTTCAGATAGGGAAGTCGGGATTCACTGTGATTAATCACATTCTTATGTCATGTTTCATACCATAACTACCACTAACTAAGAACGTTCTCTTGCATTCAACACTAATTTCTTCTATTTCATGTTGTCATATACATCGACATGACTGTGTGTTCACAATATATGTCACTG
>NW_022285586.1:0-3381 GCF_004355925.1 Anarrhichthys ocellatus | reverse complement strand
GTTCAAAGACATGCCACAACTACAGCCCTGTGTTTCAGCCATAGACTTTATGGTTTCAGCAGAGTCACATTATGGCTTCAGCGACTTTTTTATACACTATCTTGTACAGCCAGCAGATGACGTCACCACAGACATCAATACTGCACTGAAAATATTTAAGGTGTTATGATAAGATGTATGTTTGGTTAAGCTGGGGCGTGACATGAAGATTGTATTGAATGTTTGAAGGCACAAGCTGTGATCCAAATGTAAACAAATGGGTCGGCCCACAAAAATTAAAACCTGTAATCGAATGGCTCAGAGAATAAAACTACGCTAAATTTACGTTATTGACGTTTACTCTCTGATTTCACTAATATGAGACTTTGTAACCACCGCTGCCCTAAAAGTAAGTATTGACTCAGCAGACGGGCTAACTGCTAACATGCTAACCAGTGTTGTCAGCTTCACAGCAATATTCAGCTTAAGTTTGATAACATTAGCCAGCATAAAATATATGTATATGTTATATATATTTACCATATAAGACTGAAGTAGAACAACACAAAATAAAAGCGTATACATTTTCTTAATTTTTATTCTTTCAACTTTTGGTTTTGTTTGAAAAAAAACAACTTCTTTCAAAAGTTATATAGCCTCACTTTAAAGGTGCCAAATTTGAAATTCATAACATGTCTATTGTCTCCACACGGCTCTCAACATAGACCTAACAGTGCACTTGAGGGAGGACCGGAGGGTGGGTGCTACGCTAACGCGAGGCCGCCGTGAGTTGTGGACGACGTTATCAGCTGTAAGCGGTGTATGAGAACAGTGAAGAGCAGCTGCCTTGAGCTAACCAGTGGGGCACGCTCACATGCACTAACATAAACTAAAAGGCATGCGTGGCCGATCCATCCACGTAAACAAAGCAAGGAGAAGCTTGGATAACAACATACACAGAGCGAGAGCGACTTCATTCTGCATTACTCAACTGTGTCTTTACAGAGCAAATAGTTGTTTGATGCTATATTAATACTCTGAATATCGTATAGAGAACCTGGTTTGATAACATTACAAATGTGTATGAATTGTGAATGGTACAGTTAAATCTGAGTCTATATTAATACAGGGTTTCCCTGTTAGGAACATTTTCTTTTTCTTATCTGTTTCTGTGAAACCTAATTTGCCCTCAGGGACCCACTTTTGTACATTTTTTCTGTATCTGAGGATTTGCTAATCATATGACTTAAAGGTGGTAAACAAGCCTGCCTTGCTGAGAGGCAGGATGTGGGGATTATTAATACTGAGCTGAGCCTGCACTTCCACCTTTGTTCATTTTGCAGAGGAGGGACGGAGGAAGAGCTGGATGACTTTCTCATGTGGTGTCAGGGTTATGGTTTTCACCCCTGATTGATAGAGAGAGGGGGAGAAAATGTCCATCATAGACAGAACAAAATGGTAATGTGAATTTTAATAAGTAAGCAAACACACAAAAGCATGCTGACTAACCAAACATGCCAGCTGGGAGACTAACCGTCATCTCACTCCCACACCCTCTCAGCAAGGTGGCCTTCTGTTGGCAAGAGAGCAGCGATGATGATGATTATTTAACCTTGTTCATTAAATTCCTGGAATGGTGTTGCAGGTGTTGTTCTCAGTGTCTAGGACAGATGATTTATGCTGTGACAGCAAACAGGGAATGCCACCGAGCCTGTTTTTACACGACATGTTGCTCCCACAAAGATCCAAGAAATCTCATTCGCTTTCTGTCGCACGACATTTACGGGAGTGTTTGGCCAGGGGAATCCCGTAATTGAGGGCTACAAGGACATGCAGTTAGTGACTTGTTAGTCAAATTTCAGGGGCAGAGGTGGAGGCATCAGAGGTGGACACTTCTTACAAGAGGATGAAAACAAAACAAGTCAGCCTCAGATTACAGGTTTAAACCGTTTTAAGAGCTCCGCATGTACCCGACCTCTGTGACTTCACATTCCTCTGCCTCTGTTGCCCACAAGGGTGGGCGCTTAGGAGCTCTTTGATCATTTGTGAGCCCTCATTTTCTGTACAAGGACCCTTTTAGGTGAAAAAAGAGAAACATCCGTTATAAAGACATACCACACTTTGACCCACTCTCTAACAATTCTAAAACAAACTCCCTGCCAGAAGGTTTTTGTCTGCACTTGATATCATTACATAAAACTCATTAGTTCTGGAGTGGAAGGTATTGTGGTGTAAATCCAAAACCGCAGGAGGGATTATCTTCACATAAACTCCTTACCAGACTTTGCTGTAAGGGCTATGTTCAACTAAAGCACATTTCATGTGTGTTTACTTGTTGTTTAAAGGTATTGTAAGAGACAGAAAGTGCAATAACAGTAGGTCTTACAAGTGCCACATCACTCAACCTCTAACTTACATAAATCCCTTCGAGCCTGTCGTGAGTTATGCCTGTCAAGTTCTGATTCAAGCACTCGTGATCTATGCCTCTACTGAAAATAAACATTATGATCATTGTACCAACCATTCAAATATCTGACGTGAAAGAAGTCGCTTGTAGTGACAAACCCAAGAGAAAACAGCCAAATCCACTGTTACCATCAGTTCAGTTCTAGCACCTTACCGCTTATTGTTTTAGTTTTCCAGCCCTCAACTTTACTTTGGTTCAGACTTGTTGCTCTCAACTTTTTTATGTTAAAATGCCGGCCATATTATCTGACCAGAGAATTCACCAGTATTTTTGTTGCTGCTGTTTACATTCCTCCTGATGCAAAGGAAAAAATGGTCTTCAGGAATGCACTTCTGTTTTTATTTGTTTTTCTTGTGTAGCATAAAGGAACACCTGTATGAACCCTTTTACAACCGAGGTCATCAAAAAATATGCTTGCGCATGTTAGCAACGAAAGTTGTGTTTTGCCTCAGCCATCCAGACAGGTAAGTAAGATTGAAACATTGAATTAAAATCTGTTAACCTGAGCCCAAGAAGAAGACACATTTCAAGTATCAATGACCCCATTTTTTTAAATCTTAGATCAAACAGCAGCTTATCAGAACCAGAAGGGGCACATTTTCAGCCAAGAACATTTCCCTCCTCTTTTAATTCTAACATTCCCTTCCCCTCCACAACTCAGACTTTCATGCTGATCATACCAGTGGTGAATTAGTGGTTGCCATCCATACAGACTACCAGCCACAAAAGCAACAGAAAAAAAAGTTTGAGCATTCCCCTAAGGCTGGAAAAGATCATTTAAGATCAAACACTCTTAAACACTTACATTAAAGTCAGTGTCATTAATTACTTGCATAAGAATTGAAAAGAAGTACTGTGACAGGGCCTGAAAAACTATAATCCTTGCCATAATATGTTTTTGCGACGCGCCTCAGGCTTACACCATACAATTACAA
>NW_022285585.1:0-3382 GCF_004355925.1 Anarrhichthys ocellatus | reverse complement strand
ATTCCCTCATTTAAATGTACTTTGCACCTAATAAAAAAAAAAAAAAATTGTTTTAGGCTATGCTTAAGTGCCTTAAAGCTGCATTCTCTCTAGTGTCCAGCAGGGGGCGACTCCTCTGGTTGTATAGAAGTCTATGAGAAAATGACTCTACTTCTCTCTTGATTTATTACCTCAGTAAACATTGTAAACATGAGTTTATGGTCTCAATCTCTAGTTTCAAGTCTTCTTCAATACAGCATGATGTTCATTTAGTACATTATGGTCCATTTAGAGTCAAACAGACCATAAAGCAGGGTACAGAGGAACTTATTTGGACATGCCAGCTTCGTTCTTCTCCCTGTCCATCGGTCTGACCTGCCTTGCCCTTCCTGCCTTGGCACTGACTCCTTTGTCCCAACGCCTCCATAGATCCATTACTATTCTGCGCAGCATGAAGGCCACACAAACCGATTAGGCCATTGTTCAGGAAAGGCCCATTGATTGCTGAGGGAAGCAGCAGCAGCCCGGGTCAACCTGAGTCTGGACAGTCAGAGGAAATGATGAATCGCACACTTAAAGAAAAGTAGGAGTAAATAAGCTCAAAATCAGAACAAGTAGCCGACTTTAAATCAACTTTTAGATGCAACTAAAGTTCATTGTTACAGAGAAGCTACAGAGAATGGAGTGAAAAGGAAATGCAAGGCATCTGGAAGGCTAATACGTTACGTTTGGTGCATGAACAGAGAGCAAAGGTTGGACATGTGAGGATGCAGATGGTTTCAGAAGGAGTTGGTGTGATTTATAAGGCAGGAAGCAGCAGACGAGTGAGGATGCGTCTCAGCAGGGCGGCAACAACAGCAGCATCAGGCTGGCAGCAACAACAACAGGCCCCATTATTGATGCGTAAATAATAGATGGGGCAAAGAGAGAGGGAGACGGAGAGATGAACAAGTAGCAGAGGAGAGAAGAGTCTCTTACTAAAGAACAGACGAGAAGGGAAGGAAAGAGGAAGACAGCAGGAAGACCTTCAGAAGGAAGAGAGAGACGAAGGTAAAGAAAGAGTGAGAGAAAACATGGGAGCGCACGAAAAAAAAAGACCGGAAAACAGGTCCCATGTAGGCAGCAGGGAGGGTCAGAGGGTTCTGCAGCGGAACATTTTGACAAGTCCTCCAGCAGCGGGAGGACGTGGACTGAGGTTGAGTCCCACCGGGACGAGCAGGACGTGTTTTAAAAGGGACAGTTCGCCCACAAACACAACACAATAAAACAATAAAAGATGTGGAAACGCTCTTAAAGACGGCGAACGACTGCTTTCTTTAGACACTTTTTAAAGCTCTGTGTTGTTTATTGGAGATGCAAATACATCTCAACCTCATAACTGATCTCAGTGCGTCAGTGTGCCTACAGAGCAGCTCCGCTGGCCTACATTTCACCAGCCTGTCATCCGACGCCAACTTTCTATCCACACAGTCAATACTCAGTCAGAAACCAAGATGGCGACGGCCAACACTCGAGGCTTCAAAAGCAGCGGTCCACAAATCGATTGGGTGACGTCACAGTGAATACGTCAACTCCTTATAGGTTACAGCAACTAAACTAAAGTGCCTAAATGGCAAAATAAAGGGTTTGCTTTCCATAGCAGTTGATCCGGGAGGGTCTGCAGTAAACAAGGCAGTAAAAGGCCTGTTGGCAGCAGCAGATTCCCTGCAGAGACGTAAAACTAGTGATTCACATGAATGAAACGACGGCATGCTCGCTGCTTTTTTGGGTCTTCTGTTCTCTTGGATCTCCAGCAGCAAGTCCACTACTTCAGCTGTCAGACCCAGAATGTAAAATAAATAAATAAAAGCTAATGAAGTCCTCTGACTGGTGGGACATGTATTCAATGTAAATCCTTCAAAGATCACTGCGGTAGAAGTGGATTGGTGAATAATACCAACGTGCAGCCAGAACTATCAAAGCAGACTTCTCGACAATAATCGGCTGTCATTCTGAGCAGGAAGGCAATGATACGATTGCGGAACTTTTCTCTCACTGATGTTTTTTGTCTTTTTCTGTAATTTCAAATCACGCAGCGGGGCGGCTCTTCGTCTTTCTTCCTCTCCTCCTCTGCTCATCCTCTCCTTCCTTGAGATCCCAGAATGAATTCCCAAAACCTTTTCAGAGAGTTAAATTCCCTGTGCAGACCACCCTGACACTTCCGTCCTCCACGTTGCTTCTCTTCCCCCTCCCAACCCGACCTGCGGTGTTTTTAATTGCTACTGTACCTACAGATGGAGCACACGTTGCCTAATGGGAGGAAGAAGGGAAACTTAATTAACCTTTTGCGAAAGGTGGGCTCATCACAGATGCAGACCAATTAACGGTGGACTTCATACTGGGCGAGCTGGAGGGAAACCTGTGGCTCTAAAGTGAGGATAAATCAGCAGCAAAGGTGGGCCGGTAATACCAGACGGATAGAACGCTGCAAGAGCAAACGATGAAAGAAAAGAGAGAGAAGCTTTGTTTAAGTTGCAAGTTACTTAGAATGAGCCCTTCATAGCGACACAGGGAGCTGTTTTCTACAGTAGCCCAGAGCGGACAAACTAAACATTGGCTCCTTTCACATGTTTACATAATCTGAAGGCCACCGTAGTTCTCCGACACGCTTCTGGAACCACAGTAATGTGAGCCGCAGAGTGTAAAGTCGAGGTAACACCGCCCGCCATCTTTATTTCATTGCTCCTGAAGAAGGCAAAGGTCTAGAAAGGTATCGCAACGTTTCCACAGTCTGGAAGAGGAGGGCCGAGCAGAGGAGTATTCAGCCGGTTGCAATCTGCAACCTCACCACTAGATGCCACCAAATCCTACTTTTAATACCTTTAAAGATATTTTTTAAGCAAAAATACCAAATCAACTGTTGTCTTATTTGATCATTTTGGAGTTCGGACTCATAACCGAACAAAATAAGAAAAAATAAAATTGTAAAATGCCTTTTTCTTGACATATTAGAGACTAAACAATCGCAGAATTATTAATCAGAAAGGTAATCAGGAGATTAATCTATGATGAAAACAATCGTTGCAGCCCTATTAAGAGGTTTATTTTTTTAAATGTAAAATGTCCTGCTCAGTATAAATCTTGGTCACAATTCATTAATTTATGCTATTCAAAACGTTTGTTTATCTAAAATAATATCAGTCAATTTATCGTTTCATTCAGCAGCAGTGACATCAGGAAGAGAAATGCATAATTTAGGTGTTTAAGTGTTGCTGTGACTGCGTGTGGTTCGGACTTAACGTGTAATCTTAGACCGAACATCTTCTCACTTTATCCCCTTTCATCTCCAGGGACCCAATTATTCTCCTGAAAGCACGCACACACACACACACACACACACACACACACACACACACACACACAC
>NW_022285584.1:0-3383 GCF_004355925.1 Anarrhichthys ocellatus | reverse complement strand
ATTCCCTCATTTAAATGTACTTTGCACCTAATAAAAAAAAAAAAAAAATTGTTTTAGGCTATGCTTAAGTGCCTTAAAGCTGCATTCTCTCTAGTGTCCAGCAGGGGGCGACTCCTCTGGTTGTATAGAAGTCTATGAGAAAATGACTCTACTTCTCTCTTGATTTATTACCTCAGTAAACATTGTAAACATGAGTTTATGGTCTCAATCTCTAGTTTCAAGTCTTCTTCAATACAGCATGATGTTCATTTAGTACATTATGGTCCATTTAGAGTCAAACAGACCATAAAGCAGGGTACAGAGGAACTTATTTGGACATGCCAGCTTCGTTCTTCTCCCTGTCCATCGGTCTGACCTGCCTTGCCCTTCCTGCCTTGGCACTGACTCCTTTGTCCCAACGCCTCCATAGATCCATTACTATTCTGCGCAGCATGAAGGCCACACAAACCGATTAGGCCATTGTTCAGGAAAGGCCCATTGATTGCTGAGGGAAGCAGCAGCAGCCCGGGTCAACCTGAGTCTGGACAGTCAGAGGAAATGATGAATCGCACACTTAAAGAAAAGTAGGAGTAAATAAGCTCAAAATCAGAACAAGTAGCCGACTTTAAATCAACTTTTAGATGCAACTAAAGTTCATTGTTACAGAGAAGCTACAGAGAATGGAGTGAAAAGGAAATGCAAGGCATCTGGAAGGCTAATACGTTACGTTTGGTGCATGAACAGAGAGCAAAGGTTGGACATGTGAGGATGCAGATGGTTTCAGAAGGAGTTGGTGTGATTTATAAGGCAGGAAGCAGCAGACGAGTGAGGATGCGTCTCAGCAGGGCGGCAACAACAGCAGCATCAGGCTGGCAGCAACAACAACAGGCCCCATTATTGATGCGTAAATAATAGATGGGGCAAAGAGAGAGGGAGACGGAGAGATGAACAAGTAGCAGAGGAGAGAAGAGTCTCTTACTAAAGAACAGACGAGAAGGGAAGGAAAGAGGAAGACAGCAGGAAGACCTTCAGAAGGAAGAGAGAGACGAAGGTAAAGAAAGAGTGAGAGAAAACATGGGAGCGCACGAAAAAAAAAGACCGGAAAACAGGTCCCATGTAGGCAGCAGGGAGGGTCAGAGGGTTCTGCAGCGGAACATTTTGACAAGTCCTCCAGCAGCGGGAGGACGTGGACTGAGGTTGAGTCCCACCGGGACGAGCAGGACGTGTTTTAAAAGGGACAGTTCGCCCACAAACACAACACAATAAAACAATAAAAGATGTGGAAACGCTCTTAAAGACGGCGAACGACTGCTTTCTTTAGACACTTTTTAAAGCTCTGTGTTGTTTATTGGAGATGCAAATACATCTCAACCTCATAACTGATCTCAGTGCGTCAGTGTGCCTACAGAGCAGCTCCGCTGGCCTACATTTCACCAGCCTGTCATCCGACGCCAACTTTCTATCCACACAGTCAATACTCAGTCAGAAACCAAGATGGCGACGGCCAACACTCGAGGCTTCAAAAGCAGCGGTCCACAAATCGATTGGGTGACGTCACAGTGAATACGTCAACTCCTTATAGGTTACAGCAACTAAACTAAAGTGCCTAAATGGCAAAATAAAGGGTTTGCTTTCCATAGCAGTTGATCCGGGAGGGTCTGCAGTAAACAAGGCAGTAAAAGGCCTGTTGGCAGCAGCAGATTCCCTGCAGAGACGTAAAACTAGTGATTCACATGAATGAAACGACGGCATGCTCGCTGCTTTTTTGGGTCTTCTGTTCTCTTGGATCTCCAGCAGCAAGTCCACTACTTCAGCTGTCAGACCCAGAATGTAAAATAAATAAATAAAAGCTAATGAAGTCCTCTGACTGGTGGGACATGTATTCAATGTAAATCCTTCAAAGATCACTGCGGTAGAAGTGGATTGGTGAATAATACCAACGTGCAGCCAGAACTATCAAAGCAGACTTCTCGACAATAATCGGCTGTCATTCTGAGCAGGAAGGCAATGATACGATTGCGGAACTTTTCTCTCACTGATGTTTTTTGTCTTTTTCTGTAATTTCAAATCACGCAGCGGGGCGGCTCTTCGTCTTTCTTCCTCTCCTCCTCTGCTCATCCTCTCCTTCCTTGAGATCCCAGAATGAATTCCCAAAACCTTTTCAGAGAGTTAAATTCCCTGTGCAGACCACCCTGACACTTCCGTCCTCCACGTTGCTTCTCTTCCCCCTCCCAACCCGACCTGCGGTGTTTTTAATTGCTACTGTACCTACAGATGGAGCACACGTTGCCTAATGGGAGGAAGAAGGGAAACTTAATTAACCTTTTGCGAAAGGTGGGCTCATCACAGATGCAGACCAATTAACGGTGGACTTCATACTGGGCGAGCTGGAGGGAAACCTGTGGCTCTAAAGTGAGGATAAATCAGCAGCAAAGGTGGGCCGGTAATACCAGACGGATAGAACGCTGCAAGAGCAAACGATGAAAGAAAAGAGAGAGAAGCTTTGTTTAAGTTGCAAGTTACTTAGAATGAGCCCTTCATAGCGACACAGGGAGCTGTTTTCTACAGTAGCCCAGAGCGGACAAACTAAACATTGGCTCCTTTCACATGTTTACATAATCTGAAGGCCACCGTAGTTCTCCGACACGCTTCTGGAACCACAGTAATGTGAGCCGCAGAGTGTAAAGTCGAGGTAACACCGCCCGCCATCTTTATTTCATTGCTCCTGAAGAAGGCAAAGGTCTAGAAAGGTATCGCAACGTTTCCACAGTCTGGAAGAGGAGGGCCGAGCAGAGGAGTATTCAGCCGGTTGCAATCTGCAACCTCACCACTAGATGCCACCAAATCCTACTTTTAATACCTTTAAAGATATTTTTTAAGCAAAAATACCAAATCAACTGTTGTCTTATTTGATCATTTTGGAGTTCGGACTCATAACCGAACAAAATAAGAAAAAATAAAATTGTAAAATGCCTTTTTCTTGACATATTAGAGACTAAACAATCGCAGAATTATTAATCAGAAAGGTAATCAGGAGATTAATCTATGATGAAAACAATCGTTGCAGCCCTATTAAGAGGTTTATTTTTTTAAATGTAAAATGTCCTGCTCAGTATAAATCTTGGTCACAATTCATTAATTTATGCTATTCAAAACGTTTGTTTATCTAAAATAATATCAGTCAATTTATCGTTTCATTCAGCAGCAGTGACATCAGGAAGAGAAATGCATAATTTAGGTGTTTAAGTGTTGCTGTGACTGCGTGTGGTTCGGACTTAACGTGTAATCTTAGACCGAACATCTTCTCACTTTATCCCCTTTCATCTCCAGGGACCCAATTATTCTCCTGAAAGCACGCACACACACACACACACACACACACACACACACACACACACACACAC